>NW_024962335.1:5280105-5321087 GCF_019238085.1 Lagopus leucura | reverse complement strand
GAAGGAAGGAAGGAAGGAAGGAAGGAAGGAAGGAAGGAAGGAAGGAAAAAATGGCAGAAAATAACCTCATACTACAATTACAAGTAAACAGGAAGTTGTAGGTTAAAGCTGAACCTTTATAAAAAACAACATAATTTAATAAATTCAAGGGAATTCTATGGGAAGGTGACACAACAATGTAATACAAAAGTCTTCTGATTTTTATTTGAGATTGGTTTTATACTTCACGGCTTTCTCTCAAGCACAGCTTGTTGCCTATTATGTGTAATACAAGCTTGTGCCCTGTGCTTGCCAGGAATCTGAGACAATAAGGTAGCTGTGTTTATCAAAAGTAATGATGTTAGGGCATTTTCATCTGGAATGTTTCTTACCTAACATCTTTTTTTAAGCAACTCATAGTAATTTCTCATTATTTTTCTGTTTCTAAGGATTACTTCATACATGCAGAAGCTATTGTTTCTCATGACAGATTAACCCCATTCCAAGTCTGATATTTAAGAAAGCAAATTCTTAGTCCTCAGTAGTGTAACGAGTTGTTGACCAGCCTTGGGTTTGCAGCAGATACAGAAAGAGCTGCTCAGGGCTAAGGGAAGGACTTGTCCATAGAATGGCAGGGCCAAGTGAACACAATAGGGTCAGGCTCCATCTGCACCATTAGTTGCAGAATTTCCTTCCTTCCCTGCCCTACACATCTGCTGGAGCTGCTCCTTACCAGCTGCCAGTTCCCACTGACCTCTGTAAGCCATGAACATGCAGAGGTAGGTAGGACGTAGTGAAAAAGTGAAGCTTGAGAAGAAGAAAAACATACACTGAGCCAGAAGTACCGGGATCAAGGAGAGGTGAAAGAAGAGGTGTATGGTCTGGTGTGTACCAGAGAGGCAAAGTGAGCCATAGAGAGCCTTACTTTCGTAAGGGGTGTCTTGGCTGAGAATAGAGAACAGGAAACAGAAGCATTTCAGAGGAAGGGTTTAGAGAGGGAGCAAAGCGTACTTGAAACAAGGAACCTAGTGCTAAGTACATTTTAATTCTAAAATCTATTAAAAGTTTATTTTCTATCCAGTGCTGCAGTTCAGTCATAAGAACAAAATTCTAGACCATGTTTGAATAATTTCTGTGCTGCATTGCCACTGCCAATTTCTTTTCTGCTGGAAGATTTCCTTCTACACAAGGAGACCTTAAATCAGATCCTTAAAGGGAAACATTGGCCATCAGCCTTGTGGGTAGTGAGTATGCTAATCATATCAGATCTTCAGGATCTGTTTCCTTTTTTGTAAGCTTTCTACATATATGATTAAATATATGATTTCAGTGTCTTCTGAGACTAGTAAATATTTCTGAAAACAAAGAAAATGCCTTGTTAAAGTAGATTTTGCCAAATCTTCTGGAAATGTTTTCTTTGGAATAAGGAACTAGAAGTTGTGGCCCAAAGGTTATTTTTTCTGCAAGTGGCATTGCAGTGCCTGAGAGACTTAGAATGAAACTGACCATTCAATTAAAATGATGGTTTCTTCCCATCAAAATGTACACTGCAAATTAGGATAAGTCCAGCACAGCAGAAATTAGTTAATGGAAGGTTGGCTTTGTTCCACAGAGGCGTCCTCCTTTTCTCATTGCATTCCAGATACCCAGAGATTTATTGAAGCTGCTGTTTCTCTTTGAGTTTGCTTTATTCACAGCCTTGTCACCAAAACCAGCTTACCATTATGGAGGCTTGCAGTGCAGGGCTAATGACCCTATCCAACACATCTAACCTTAAATCTCTGAATTGTTGCATTGCAAGAGACAAATAACATCAGTACTTCTCAAAATCCTACAAAATGTAATACACTTCTATCTGATCTTTGTGCATCTCCAGAGCAACCATTCAGTTCCTTATAGGCAGGAATATACAAACCAGTTCAAATGACTGCAGCAGCTGCAAGCACTCATGCCTCCACCCTGGAGGACGTGAGCTGCTGCTGATGGCTGCAACTCTCCCTCCCCTGAATTATCCTGTCAACCCCCATTGGGGGCCATAGCCCCTAGTTTGAATGAAAATAATACCTACACATAGATCAAACAGATATTTAGAAGCCATATTTTGGAACTTAGTTGTCTGCAAAGTGTAAATAAAAATGCAGGTACATTTAGTGTTCTTTAAAGTACAGGTTCACAAAATCATTGAATCACATAATGGCTGAGGTTGGAAGGGACCTCTAGAAGTCGTCTGGTCAACCCCGTTGCTCAAGGAGGGACACCCAGAGCAGGTTGCCTAAGACCATGACCAGACACACTTTGACGGTCTCCGTCATGGAGGGTCACCTCACAAAAATTCTGGACAGCCTGTTTCAGTGATTAATGATCTCCACAGTATTCTTCCTGGTGTTCAGATGGAACTTGCTGTGTTTCAGTTTTGTGCCCAGTACCTCTTTTCCTGGCACTTGTCAACTTGTCATTCGTGTGTGTGAGCATATGTGTATGTGAATGTATAGGGGTATTAAACTTACAGCATCCAGTTCATATAATAGGATCTCTTAGCTTTAACAAGAGATAGAAATGAGAAAAATATTTGGAAGGGACTTTGGAGATGGTGAAGGACTACCTCTCAAACAGAGTGGCTGTCCATTGCTAGCACCTTTGCCAACACCAATCAGGTCAGCCATGGCTTTGTCTAGCTGAGTCCTGAAAACCTTCAGATATGGAGATTACATCTTCCCTATGGACAGCCTGCTCCAGGGCAGCCCTTCTTGTGAAGTCTTTCCTAATGTCCCTCACTGACTTGTGTCCAGTGCCTGTGATGTTGTCAAGAAAAACAAATAAGCATGAAGTTGGACTTATCTAAACCTTTTGCGCCTCAGGTTGCATTGGAATCTGTACTGTAGCAGAACTAACACTACCAAGGCAAGTCGGGTGCTAGAGCTTGCCTGAGCATGTGTTCGTAGGCACAACCCAGGCATTAGCCCTCCTACCGGCTGCTCCATAAAGGACTGAAGTCACTGTGAGTGCTGTAATTGTGTATGTACTACTCTAACCACCTGGGATTTTGAGAAAAAAAATAAAGAGCTTGAAAGCGTGAACACGCCATATCTGTTTCCTTTAAAATGATAATTGTTCCTGACTTCAGTTTATTGTGCCAAATACAGCAGGAAGTGAATGTCAATAAAGGGTTTGTAACTGGATGTAGACGTTGCTGAGGTATACAAACATTTATTAGAGGTAGTCATGGTAACTAGAACAATGTATTACACAGACTTCATATGCAGTTCTTATAAATGCAGTATTCCACCACTCCAGAGGCTAAAGCTTTTGACTATTCCAGGTTTGAACTGGCTAGTCAAAATCTGTGTCAAATACATTACTGGGTGTAGACTTCTAAAATTCAAAGAGTTAAAACTATTTGCAGAATTACTTAAGTGCAAGAATCAATTTATAATTCACACTTCCGAGAGTGAGAACTTCCTCATTCTTCTTCAGAAAATTTTAACCTGCATTAAAAGCCTCACAAGCATATTATAGAGACATATCCAGGATCAGATTATCTTGGGTTTATGATATTTATCTTCCATCAAGTTAGAAATTTCTCTCCACTGGGATCTAACTTGTATTTGTTACTCCACTGGGTGGTACATTTAAATGTCACAGTGAACTCACACCGACACTTGCTGTGAAAACTGCCTGCAGATGCAGGCCTGGGTGTCTGCCCCTGAACTTCCACCAATAGACTGTACAAACATTTCTGGGTGGAAGATTACTCCTGTGTGACAAATAATGGCAGTGTTCTAGGGAGCAAGATGTTAATTAAGACTTCTTGCTTAGGAAGTCAACCTGACAGTTTTGTCATTAATCATAGAAAAACAATAACACAGGTTATCTTCCCTTAGGGGAAATCCTCCTCCATCCCAATTACACTGATCCATTTTTGCAATACCTTTTACAGGTACTAGAAATAGAGGACAGCTATGTATCCCTCAAGCTTGAGACTGCCCTTTAAATCTCTAGTCTGAAAGTAGACCGATGGATTGTGTGATGTGTGGGTGCAAATGTGCATGTCAGGACATTACCCTGCAATTCTCTTCCTCTTTCTTCAGATCTGAACACCAAATTATGCACAGCTTCAAATCTTCATATGTTCAAATCCTTATTAGTATCACCATCTCCGTCTGCTTTAAAAAGAAGTAGATTAGCAGAGCAGGTATACAGTGCTCTGCACATCTCTACTAGCCTGGTGTCTCTGTTTGCTATTTTTGGGTGAACCAGAAGGGGAAATTAAGTATTAAAGAAAATTGCATTAAAGTTGAAATTGGGAAGAGAAACCGGAGGAAAGCCCTCAAGAATCAGATTAGGAAAAGGTGATTGCAGGTAGAAAGGTTATATGAAGAGAAGGAACATCTGACAAGCACGGACCTGGTCTTGCTTTAGTCCATGGCATAGAGTGTGTGATTTTTTTTGTGATGATCTATATTGTAGCTCTAAGTTCTGTGCTTCCAAAAGGATTTTTGGAAAGGTCTTATTTATTTTTTACTTCCATTTACATGGCAGCTGTCTTTTTCTTCCAAGATCTGATGTTATGTTATGCAGTCATATGATGTCTATGCTACAGCCCTGTCTTTTGAGACCACTAGAACATCTACTTATAAACGATGTCTGCAAAATAAAGTTATTTCTAGTCCTTCTGGCTACAGTCACATAAACAAAACTGGATTTCTTTGCTCTCTTTTCTTTCCAACTAATATCCTGAGAGCTGAAGGAGAGCTTGACTGTGGATGGGGAGTAGGTGACTGACAGACTACACTCTTGATCAGTGATTATCAATAAAAGATATCTGTGAAAATGGATACAAATTTCTAGTTTACACTCAAGGCACTGTGCATGTCATGTTTTGACATGCAGTTGGCCCCTCAGGATTCATTTTGTGCTTTTGGCTGTACAGAGAGCATTATGAATGACTCCATCTTCTGAAAAACCCGTATAACAGAGACTGTTTCTAGGTAACGAAGGTTGGTTTTAGTTGCATGAAAATATTTCAGACCACAGCAAAAGTTTTTTCCCAATTAATTCAGGAGAAAATGTAGTCATTTAAAGCTTAAGTAAATTATTGGCATCAATTAGAACGTATCACCTCTAGTTTCTGCTATGATCCACTAATCGTCAGTGCAGGAACAAACTGGATACAAACTCTCCTAAGGGAGATCCTCTGGGATGAATATGGCTCAGCATAGTGGTCAGTGTGGTGCTCACCCACTGACTTCTGTGATGCTTTGAAATAAATATACTTCCATAAAATGACTTTATTTCCCTCAGGTCCTTTCTGTAAGTCTACCATGACAGGCTAAGCTACACTGGGACCTCTGTGGGACCAGAAAGAGGAGATTTTAAGAACTTAAAGCCAATTTATCAGTTTTTGTTGTTGTTGTTGTTTTCATAGAGGAAAAATGAGGACAAATATTCAATACTCATGAAATTGCAAAATTAGAAAACAAAATGTAGACCCAGGAAAAAGAAGTTCTCTTGTTCTTTCTGAAAGAAACTTGGATATTTCCTGGGCTTCTGCAAGGCTTTTGATATGGTCCCACATCACATTCGGATGTGGGAGAAAATTCTTTCTGCAATCCCACATGTGTGTACTAACTGGAAGAAAAATTAATTGAAAACAGTCCTGTGGATAAAAACTTACGGATTTGGGGATGTGAGCCAGTAGTCCGTGTTTGCAGCCCTGAAGGCCAACTGCATCTTGACTTGCATCAAAAGAAGGGTGGCCAGCAGGAAGAGAAGGTGATTGTCTGCCTCTGCCCTTCTGAGTCCCCATCTGGAGTACTGTGTCCAGTCCTGGGGCTCCCAGCACAAGAAAGACATGAAGCTGTTAGAGCAGGTCCAGAGGAGGGACATGAAAGTGATCAGAGAGCTGGGGCACTTCTGCTATCAGGAAAGCTTGAGGAAGTTGGGATTGTCCCGTCTGGAGAAGAGAAAACTTCAAGACCTCATTGTGGCCTTTCAGCACTTAAGTGAAGCTTATATACAGGAGGGAGACTGACTTTTACATGGGCAGATAGTGATAGGACAAGGGGAAAGGGTTTAAAACTAAAAGAGAAGAGATTTAGATCAGGTACTGGAAGAAAATTTTTTACTCAGTGGGCAGTGAGGCACTAGAACAGGTTGTCCAGAGGAGCTGTGGATTCCCCATCCCTGGAGGCGTTCAAGGCCAGGTTGGACAGGGCTCTGGGCAGCCTGATCTAATGAGCGGGAGCCCTGCCCCCAGCAAGAATTTTGGAACTAGATGCTCTTTAAGGTCCCTTTACTCAAACCTTTCTATGATTCTATGATTTTATTTCCATCCATGTAGATCTCCAAAAGCCAGGAGGACGTGGCCCTGGGCAGCCTGCTTTGGGTGGCCCTGCATGAGAGTGAGGTTGGACAGATGACTTCCACACGTCCCTGCCAGCCTCAGCCATTTTGGAGTTCTGAGATTCTGGAAAGCTGAATTATTGTGTTTTGAACAGTAACTACTGTGAATGAAGGTTTAAATAATTTTGTTCAGTAAACCATTAGAATGATACCATTGACTAATACTATTTGGCTCCCATAAGTCTGTGACAAAGATGGAATCAGATTATTTAGGATAAGAAGTGCCCAGTCTTTCTTGCAGGATGAAGGTAGGATGTAAGCAGGCCAGTCTGTAGTTAGCAACACTCTGTGTTTGCACCAGTATGAATATTTTTTTATAACAGTAATGCAATTGTGTTACATCTGTTGTTAAAAAGCGAAAAATATTTTGTGACAAAATAAATTATTTCAAATGAAAAGTAAGTTTTGGTAGCATGGTAAACTTGAAATGACAATTGTTTCCATAGATTCCAGGGTAGGCGGATTCTGATGTTTACTCTGAATGGATGTAAGTGGTTGAAGTCTGCCTGGCGACTTGACAGATCTGCAGACCATACTTTAAATACTATGGATACCTATTCATGAAAAGATAGGTACTTCTAGATAAATTGACATATTTAAATATGTCTGCTATATATGGGACAAAAAGATAGGTACATACATATTTATAAATTTAATGGATCACAGTGACTGTATTACTCAAATGTATTGCAGATCAAAATGAGAGATCATCACTGACTCAAGAGAAATTTAGTATATAAGTCTTCTTTTAAAGCACATTACAGGAATATGCCTCCTACTCTATATTAAAAAAGCCAGACCCTTAAATGGTCAATTTCTTGAACATCCAGATAATACAAAATGACATAGTTATTTATTGCAACCCTTGTCCAGTCAGCAACAGATCTGGGAAACTCTGTGTGTTTACCAACTCTTGGGCATAATGGACAAAATCCTTTCTCTATTCCTCATTCTGCCAACCTGATGTCTTCTACTTTTCACTTTCACATTCCATGCAAGTCAACCATGAATTACTCAGGGTACAATTTCAATCACCTTCATTTTACATTGCTTGTAATTTACAATGGAGAATCAGACTGAATGGCTCTATGCATTTTGTTAAATCATTGAGGATTTCACTCCATGTCATTCTGATTACCTAAAGATTTTTTTTTTTTTAATTAGCTTTATATAACAGAGAACTAAAGTCTTGATGTCTTGACAAGAAGATATATTTTTTACTAGAAAAAAAAGTAGCGCTCTATGCATGTATGATTCACCCTGTGTATATTTATTATCTATTTGCTTGGACAATATCTGCATCAAAATGTAGTATAAGTCAAATACAGTAGAATATGCTCGGACTTTTTAAACAGTGCAATATAGAAAGGTGCATGTAAGAGATTTCATACTGAGTTTCCTTTTACATTGAGCAGTAAAGAAATGAAAAATTAGCAATATTTTTTTTATAAACTGAGACAATTTTCTGCTTTTAAGCCTGCTCTGGAGAACAGAAAAGATGTATTCCAGATACCTTGAACTACCTGGCTTTTACGGCAACCCAAATTAATCCACCCATACCTTCCAGTTGTACCTCTTAGATGAAAACAAAGAGCCAGACTCATAGATTACGCTGTTTTTGTTTGGAGTATAGGAGGACGTTAATTAAAACTCCATTCTACTGGGTGGAGATCAAATGACCTGGGTTACAACTTAAAGTTACTGAGGGCAAATCCCTCAGGTTTTGTGTCTTGGAGGATCCCTTTGTCCCCACAGACTTGTCGCTGGTGGTCTTGGCAGGAGCCTCCTTGTGTCTGATTTTTGTCTCAGGCAGCTGGACCACCCAGGCCTGGGAGGTACAGCCCTAGAGAGCACAAGCAGAGCAGCTGTTCTCATGTTTTAAAATAAGTTTTGGGGATGAATTGGAGGAGAAAAGGGATCTGGATTAATGTACCCCAACACTTTATCATAGAATCTCCAAATAATAGAATTGTTTGAGTTGGAAGGGGATCTTTAAAGGTAGTCTAGTCCAACTCCCCTGCATTGAACAGGTACACCTACAGCTAGATCAGGTTGCTCAGAGCCCCATCCAACCCTTGAATATCTTCAAGGACAGGGCTTCCACCACTTCTCTGGGCAACTAGTTCCAGTGCCTCACCACCCTCATTGTAAAACACATTTTCCTAATCTCCAATCTAAACCTTCCCTCTTTTAGTTTGAAACCATTTCCCCTTGTCCTATCATAACAGACCCTGCTAAAGAGTCTGTCCCCTTCTTCTTATAGTCCTCACCTTCCTTGATTTGCTGACCACACTTCTTTTGATGCAGCCCAGGATACAGTTGTCTTTCTGGGCTGGAGTTACATCCTGTAAATATTTAGCTAGGGCTCTCTGCTAACAAGAAAATATTTTTATAAATAAAAATATAAATGATCTGGCTTTAGTCCTGCCTGCCCCATTTCCTTTGTTTACTTGTAAATGGGTATGAATCTTCATATACAGGATGTTCCAAAGGTTCATGACCCACGTTCAGAAAATAATAGTCAATATGTATATATATTTTTTCTAAATTCTAAAACCTCTGCAATGGTGGTATAAATCAGAGTTACACTGCCATGCCTGTGGAACAGAAATGATACACATGAATTCTGCAACCAATTACAAAGAGACAATAGAGTTCATATTTCAGTATTTTCAACAAACTGTTTGAAGATGTCCTTAATCTGCTGCCTTTACCGATGACTCTTTGCAAGCTGTCTGGTGAAATCAATTCCATATACTTTTTTCTGTGTTACTGGTGGGAACCTTTGTAAACAACATGAAAAAGAGCATAACCAGCAACTAACAAAAGAAGAGCTAGTCTTCACAGTGCTGTGATAATTCCTTTATCTGAGAAAGTCATTTCCTCTTTGACAGCAGAAAGTTGGAATTTGTCAGGTAAACCATTCATTATCCTTGCTGCAGACAAGGAGGTGTGTGACATGCAGAAAAGCTCTGAGCAAAAGGGAAGCACAGTGCAAAAAACAACAGGTAATAACTCTTAATGTTAGAGGGAAAATATAACTGTTATGAATGCTATAAAACATTAATCTTAGTAGTAAAGCACTAAAAGCTGAAATTCGCCTGTTTTCCATTGCTAAGGCACTAAAACGAAATGAACTCAGATCTATAGACCCCACAGAGATGCATCACATTTTCATTTCCTCCTTCTCCTTTGGAGATAAGAACAGATCCCTGAAGGTTGTTCCTCTTGTCTAGTTAAGGCTAATGACTTGTGTTTGATGATGCTAAAACCTGCTTCTGTTTGGGCTGCTTTGACAGGTGACTGACAGCCAACCAGGGAGTGTGGGAGAAGGGAAAACCCACAGCAGCCTGCCTCACTGTAAATCTCAGTGCTGAACTGAGTACCATGGAATGAAACTGAAGTTTCCTCCCTGGTCACAGCATCTTCTGCTCCATGGTCAAGGGGTTGGCAGGACCAAACCCACAGGCACTGCTGTGAGTGGATGAAACTGGGTGCTTGGGGTTCAAAAGGTATCTGGGAGAACCAGGTGCCCAACACCTACCACAGGAGAGCAAATGGGATGGTCATTCGTCTCTGTGCTGGTTTCAGTCTCATCCAGGGAACATGAGAAAATTATTTTTCTGGCCACGTGAAGTGAGGACTTCATAGCAGGGAAGCTGATATGTCTCTGTAACCTTGACAGAATTTTTCTAGGAATTATTAAAAGTGCATTCTCCTGGCATCTCTTTTCCTAGAGTGGGGTTGAAAAAAGAGTAATCATTCACACATATCTTTGTGGGGTGCAATTTTCTTACATCTCAAGTCTTAAAGATTAGCATGTCACAGATATCTCTGTTACCTAGAAACTCAGATAAGGCCAAGAAGGAGGCCTAAATATCAAGTCTTTACAAGCAGTATAGAATTTAATACAGTAAGCTTTAAACTCTGAGTTTTTCCTTTATAACTAATGAAACTATCGTGCCTTTTCCTAACATAATAAAGAAATTGCTATCTTAATGAATTCTGCTGCTATTGATCTGTTTTATTTATTTATTTATTTATTTTTAAAGCAGCCCTTGTACTCTTCAAATGTTTTGCCAGCACAGCTTTACGCCATAAATCTTTTATGTTAGCCACTGAACATCAAAATTACTCTGGTGGCATCTGGTGTGATGAAAATAAACAAGATAATTCCTTATCTAGAGAAGCCTGAAAGCAAATCTCATCTTTGAACAATCTCAAATATTGTGGTAAGATGCAAACCTGACCCATACCTTGCATTTTGCCTTAGAACTTTCACCTTCGGAAAGGGCAACACAGTCCTGAGAAACCTGGTATAAGTGGCACAACAGACCTCTCTCACTAAGTTCAGCCACAAAGGTATTCACACCAGTTAACAAAGTTTCTATTTCAGCTGCTCCAAGAGTCATTATTTAGGGAAAAAGATTGCTCCTTAAGACAGGATAGGGGCCAAGTCTCTATCAGGATCTCAGAAAAAAACGCAGTCCTTTGGGGATAGCAGAACTTGTGGCAAGCTTTGCAGTAATCTTCCAGTGGGATGAAAATGACTCTAAAAATTCCTGTTCCCAGAAGCCAAACATGACCTTCTGATTCACTTAGCTTGCAGGCAGAGCTCATGAGTAACAGTTCTACACAGATGCAATTAAAACCAGAATTTGACCCAAGACTCTTCTGTACTTGAATTGGTTTGTTTACTCTCTAGATGCCAGCAAAGCTTGTCAAGAAGGACTGTTGGAGCAACAGTATTTTCTGAGAAAAATAAACAGATATGAGAGAAGACTGAATTTGACTGTTGTCTGCACTCTACCTGTGTGTAATCACTTGCCGTGGAAACACTATATTTAAACAGTTCAAACCAAATTCTGTTTTTTCATTTCAATAATTCCACCAGCATCAACTTTTTCCACTGTTCACATTATTGTGTGATGGAGTTAAGCCTAGTCAAGGATGATTCTGCTTGATTATGTACATAATTATGATTATGTACGTAATTATGATTATGTAATAATTGCTTGATTTGGCAGCACAAGCCACACACAGTTTCTTCAGCATCTGAACTTCTTCAACACAACTCTTTCTCTCATTGTTGTCATTGTTTGCCTTTTCTGGTCTTCATTCTGACCTAAACCTGAAGTAAAAGAAACCTCATACCTGTGAATGTAACAGTCATGAAAAAAGATAACATAATTTCTCAGCACTTACTTAAAACAGTCTAAGTTAAACTTAGAATTTAAAATTTCCCTGCTCCTACTAGCGAGATATTACAGGACTGAAACTGATTTCAGAATATCAAACTCTCTCCAATTATCACCTCTTCTTGAACAAATTTTCACAAACCCACCAATTTTAACAAAGGACTTCAGCTTAAGTGGCAATGCCTGTAGCACATTAAGTACAGTATCTGATTTTTGGCTATGGTACTAGAAATTGGCAGTCTTGTTCTTAATCCCAGCTCAGGGATATCTTGCATGCTGCTGAGGCAGTGCCTTAAGCAGGGTATGTCCTCTGTGCAGTCACTTTAAGGGAATAAGAAGGAATAAGAGATCCAAAGCTACTCATGTTCTACATGATCTGCAATGCTCAATTAATTTTGAAAGAACTGGAATTTTTTCAGTTTTCTCCATTTCCCTTCCCAAATCTTCCTACTCCGGGTTCCATGCAACCTTATGAAGATATAAGTGATGGATCCAATACTGGTTGGATGTGAGTAGATGTTCAAGTTCCTTTGAAAAGAAATTGTTTTCATCTTATTTATTTATCTATCCTGTTCTTGTACTTCAAGTTTGTTAATCTTCCTCCTATATTGTCATATTTAGCTTCTTGGGGCACAAGGGAAAGAACAGAGCCAGCTCTTGCATGGAAAAAGGAAAGCAGTTTTCTACCACTTACAACATTCAGTTTTTTGTAGCTTTCCTATCAAACTCTATTTTGTCATTTGTTTGATTAGTATGTTTGTTTTACCTGGTGGTAAACTGGGAAGTTTGAGATCTAGCTGTTCTTGGACTTTTCTGTGAAAACAAAGAAAGTAGAAATTGGTAGTCTGGGGGTAATGTTTTCATGCCATTATTCTAAATTTTTTTCCCAGGAACATAATTCTGTGAGTTGAAGTTAAAGCTAAGTCCACCTACAGCTCTGAAACTTGTGTCTCACTTTGTGATGGGAGGGCGGGTTTCCTACAGATTATAGCTCAGGGCAGAATCCACAATTTCCCCCCCCCTCCCCACGTATGTAGGAAGTTATGAATCAGCAAGCATAAATCCAGAATGCCTTCTTAAGGCCGGCTATTTCTCATCCTTATGAGTCAGTAGCACCTTTTCCATCCAGTTTGACTGTCTCTCCACCTACTCTTATGGAAAATAAAAATAATGTGAAAAAAAAGGAATTCAAAGGATTTAATTCAAAACTTCCACAGTACTCCCACACAAAGACTGCCCTTGCCATTTTAGATGTACAATCACACATGAGAAAACTGAATAACGCAAAGTCTTGTATACTCTAGTTAGAAAGAACATACTGTCTACTTCAGAGAGCTCTGATGTTGCTACAGCAGTCCCATATGTATTGCCTTTCTTCTACAGGCTGTGTCTTTCTCACCTCTAGCTTAGAAATGAGAATTTTTCCTACACCCGGATTTGGAAATTGTGACAAACAAGCTGACCAACATGCACAGCAAGAAGACTTGAGCAAACTGAAACAGTGGTGAGGCCACCTGAAACAATGGTGAGGCCACCTCTCCTAGGCTCTGCTGACACCATTATCACGAAGGCTGAAGTCACATCAGCACAGAAGTGGTTATGGTAGGAGACGTGGAGTCCATGATGTGGGGGTCTGCCAGGAAGTGGTGGTGGAATAAAGCATCTGTGACGTCTACTGCAAACCTACTCAGCATCACTCCAGATGGGTACCATTATCCAGTTGTGCTTGATGTAAATAATAATGAAAATCAATTATTTATGTGACTTGAGAAATACATGCCTAACACTCTGCCATGCACTGAGTGAGGTCAAAAGAGAACTTTGCCACCAGATCTACGTAAACATACAAGCTATCTGGTACAGATAAAATGAAGCAGACCACCCAATGTGAGAGCTGGGATGCTTTGGAGCAAGAGGATTTGCTGTAGATGCTTTGGTATTTTAAATGAGAACAGAATACACTACAAAGTATTTGGGAAAGAGTAATAAAACAAATGTTTCAGATTTGTGTGGAGGGGTACATATGGAGAAGTGATAAGGTATGTATTAGTCCCGTATTACCTATTAGATTCTTAAAGATTCATCAAAATCGTGGTTAATTTAAAAAACATTAATAATTTATATAAGCTCAGAATATAGTTTTCAGTTCTTTTACATTTACTTCTGTGAAAAATAAAATAAAGAATCAGTGAGGTGGCAAAGCAGAGTTTTTATAATGTCAGACAAAACAGAATTAAGGTTGTACACAGTTCAGTATGATATTTATATTATATATATATATTTATAATTCCTTTTATTCAGAACTTCTAACCCAAACAATGCAGTGTGAGGCTCTTCTCTAGAAACTGGTCAGCAGCATGAGGTGAGAAATCTGCTCTCGCAGATTGCTGCCTGCACTGTGGAGAAATTTAGATGTGTAGTGACCGAAGCCAAAAATATGAGAAACTGCAAGGCTGATTTCCTGTTTGAGGTACTTATAATTTGGTCATGAAGGAAATATTTGAACTCTTCCTTGCAGTATGGAATTCTTCCTCTGTCTCTGCCAGAGTCCTTACACATAATGATGAGCCAGACTTTGACAATATGTCTCCAAGACTTTCGTTATTTATGTTAATCCATGTGAACTTCTGTGTACTCTCAGATACAGTTGAAGGCAGATGGGCTTCCCATCCAAGGTTGCTAATTAGTTTAAGAAGCCATGCTGCAGGTATCTGGCTGCTCCTTATTGGTGGATAGTCTGACCTTACTTGGAGACACTAAATACTTGGAGTCCTAAAATAAACAAGGATCGTCTGGCCCCTTCCTCTCACATATTAGTATATGGAAAAGCAACTTTGTTTCTATGATGATAACAGATATTAAAAATCTTTGAGGCAAATAATTATTCTGCTTTCAGAGAGGGTGAGTGCTATGCAGCAAATAAGGCTTGAAGAAACTAACTGGAGGAAAAGCAAAATATTGAAGACTTACTGATGAAATGGCAGTGATAGCTGAGGCAAGGATAGATGAGGCATCTTATGCAAATAATAGCAATATGTAATCAGCTGGCTATCGTGTTGCTTGTGGTTGCTCAAGCAAATCATCTAGCCCTTCCTAACGTTCTGAGTAGGCTGTTCCACTTTTTTTCATGTCCTTAGAATTATAGTTTTTGTATTATTTTGTGGATTTTGAAAAATGGCAAAGTGAAATTCTATCATCTCGTATTACATTGGCTTCTACAACAGGAAGATAGACAGATTAGTTCCAGAAGCAGATGTCTGCAGTGCCTCTGGAGCTAATGGATTGAATGGTATCCAGTGGTTAGCGTTTGAAACAGGTAGTTTTCTCTGGCAAATTAGCTCTGGGAGGGTTGAAATGTGCCCTCTGGTTTCCAGTCTGGAGAAGAGATACTAGTCCCAGTTCTTCATTCATACTTCCATGTCAGATGCCATTTTGTCAAACTGCCCGTCTGCCATCCGTTGCACAGCAACAGAATATAACGGAATATTGGTGGGAAGATTCAACATGCTACCAACTCTGTCTATGATGTTGTGGGTTAATATAATAAAATAGAAGGCATTAGAAGACCTCTACAACATAATCTCAGTGCTGCAGAATCTCACTCTTTTTCTTTTTCTTCTCTCTCTGTGCAGTCCTAACACACACCAGGACATGCATAAGGAATAATATAAGGAGAGCAGTTGGACAAATAAAGATCCATCAACATCTTTGCTATTAAGCATTTTGATTTAGGGCCCTAGACTGCTAATCTGAGAGCCAAGGTTTGGCACATAAAATGTCAGGTCGGAAACTCCTGCTGTATAAAAGATGCAAATCTAAACACTTCTGCAATTTTTTATCTTGTGAAGAAAAAGATTAATATCATTGACGCTGTAGGGAAGTTTCAGTCTCAGACAGCTGTTGTCATTCATCCCACTATTGTTAACAATAAATATTTACTTGTATCTCCTAAGAGGAAAAGTGTCTGTTGTATGTACAAGGTAATTAATATCGACTTAATGAAATGTGTATATCTTTCTTTCTTTTGTGAACTGGGTAAACACCTTGGAATAAATGTGATTTCTTTATCTAGTAACAGATTATGTTTTTTCTGCTAGCTGCCATGGGAAGAAAAATGAGATCCAGTGCTATTAGTATGGATGTCACTGTTCTCTTCTAGAGGCTGGAAAATGTTAATAATAAACAAGGATATGTTAGTCTGTACCATAAAATAAAGGAACTGAACACGGTTTTCCTCCCTTAGACAAATAGTGTTTAAAAATTGTTGCAGCCACTGTCAAGAATGATTTCTCAGTGAGTCATTCCCCACCATAAAAAATTAGTTTAGCTTACCAAGAAAATGTTTGTTTCCTGTTATAACAAGAATTCAGTATATCAGCAAGAAAATTGAATCATCTCACTTGGCTGTAATGAACAGCTGACATACTGAAATCACAACTAAGTACAGCAATCAGGTACCTTGGCAAACTAGAAGTGAAGCTTAAGGTGAGTAACAGAAACTAATAAATTCTGAATGAAAAATTGATTTCATCTAACCAAAACCAAGCCCAAATGCTCACATCAAGAAATTGCCAGGTAATGGTCTGTGCAATACAGTGGGTGATGATCTGGAAAAAGCAGACCCACGAGGAGCTTACAGGAACTTATCATGACCCCTGCTGTACTCTTATCAATACTTCTATAATTGGATGACACCAAAACCTACAGGTTTTGTCCAACTCATGTTAAGGTCCTGGGGATCAAAGTTAACAAGAGAGGGAAAAAAAAAAAACAAACCAACAATGCCTACACAAAATACAAGAGAATAAAAATACAGAGTGTCATCAATCTATTGATGGCTTTTAAAACACTCATTCCTCACACTTGCAACCCTAAGCACTGCACGAAGCTATAAGAGAGATAGGGAAAAAGAGAGATGGAGAAAAGGAAAAAGGCAAAAGGAAATATAAGGGAACTGGAAAGCCAATGCCTGCTATAATTTCTCTTCTTGTGATATCCTTTTCTGGTAAGCTTGTAGGTCTACATGTGTGAATGATAATGACAGAGAAAGAGAGCAACTACAAAAATCAAATAAAATCAGGGTTCAGAAGTAGGTGAAATTGTCTGAAGCAAACTGGACAGGGATGACTTCTTCTTACAAGGTTTATGATCTTCCTTAGGCCAGATAAATCACCTGAAAGGCATTATTAGAAAAGACAAGACTAGCTGCCTACAAAAAGAATCCTTGTGTTACCTCCCCACTTCCCAGAGGGAGAGATGATGCTTGGATGTAATGGTACTGCATGGAATATGAATGTATACTTAAGGATAGGGCCAAAAATAAGCAAGAGCAATCCCACCTGAAGGGTAGTTAAGGGTAACAGTAACAGTGTGTCCATGTTACACTCTAAGATGTTTCCTGAATAGTCTTGTATAGCACAGCTGTGTGCTTCCAGTTTCATAATGAACTCAACAACACGTAACATGTTAAGGAATATAATGCTGTACTAAAATGAATAACAATGCTATGGGTTCAAGGAAGAAGGAGCTGGATGCAAAGTGACTGGTTAGGATCTGCTCCTGATGGAAGGAATATAGACCAAAGCTCTGCTTTTTGATGTCTTTTTACAACTCTATATTAAAAATACTGCCTTTTTCTGAAAAAACACCTTTAGCAACTTTCACTACCTGTTGCTTCAGACCTTTCCTGTGGGGGAATCTAGGGATCAGCTCTTCTCTCTCTCTCCACTGATCCTGTGCTTTGTTATGGCTCTACCCCATGCTCCAGCCCTGTGGGTTGTGAGCAGTCAGACAGCTTACCTGGGGAATATCCTTGTCAAAAGGAGAAATCTGGAGAGACTGGAAAGAAAACTATGTGAGCAGAATTAAAGACATGGGAATAAAAATAGATCAGCACAGGCAAGACTGCTTGGAAGAGTGGAGTAGGGTGGACTCGTGGAGAGATGGATAAACTAGGAAAATCAGCACACTGAGTAATATGCAGGTGCATAGGAGGAAAGGGTACATTTTTGGTGTTTGTACAAAGACTATCTTAAACCTCATTATAATCCTGTTAAGTCACACACTGGAAGGGTCCAAGAAATCCTCTGTACCCTTTACATAAAAGTTTGCAAAATCACAGTTCAGAGAAGTGCTACAGACAGCAGAGTGACTAATCTCCCCACACCACCTCAAATCTGTCTCATAATCAAGTTCCTCTTTTTGAAGAGTGTGCTCATCTCATTGCACGGAAGAGCTTGCCCACATCTGTGGTGCTTTCTCTGGAACAAGAGAAACAGAAACAAAGGATGACAAACTGGCCAGAGCATGACCTAACCAGGCAATCAGTGTTTTAAGCACAAGGTTAAATCTGAATCATTCTCATGAACAACGAGCCCCCACTCTTCAGTACTAGTCAGTGACTAAGGACACAACGCTAAGACCACTAATGTTCTAAGAGCTGTTAAGCAAGTTGATTTGCACGACAGTCCAACCGGTCTCAAGAAATCTTATTTAATTCTGAAAGACTCCAGGTTATTTCCTTCTCCCTAACCTTCCGTATCAGAGCAGTTATTACAGATCAGCAGTGGTCCATCTCCAGCAGCATCCAATCTATCTCAGGGTTACTCTGGCTTTTCCCAAGCACAGCATATGACATAACACATTGGACTGTAGTGTTATTTGGAGAAGATTTGGAGAAGCTTTTACTGTGGAACAAGCTCATATGCAGGTGAATTTTTCTCTTTGACATTCAAAACAGTAATAACACATGGCTTTTCACATAGAAGAAATCATGCTGATTTACTCAAGGATGTATTTTTCACCCTAAATATAAGATGTGGCAGAAGAGGACAGGATAAGGAAGATGTTCTTTGCAAAAGATACTGAAATCCACAGTTCATCATATCTAGCTTGACCAGGGTATGCCTAAGAGGGCTTGGGGGTTTATCAAACAGGATTGGATAATATGAAAGTTTTGTCATATCATTCAGTAATACTGATGGATGATAATCTACTTACTGCTTTGTCATCTGTTTTTGCTGTCCAATTAGTAGGAATCACCCAAGATATTTTTTAGATTTATTGAAAGATTGTAAGAAATAGATGTGGATTTGATGCCTCTTCTGTTACTTTACATGTAATGTAAATAAACCCACATAAAAGCTTGAGAGAATCTGATAGTGTCCAACAGCAAACACTTGAACTGACTGTATGAAAACAAGTAGAATACAAAGGAAAGAAGAATTTGCATGTCGAATCAAGACAGCTTAAATTCACAAGTTGTCTCACTGTATGCAAGTGACCACATCAATGTACTCCATGTCATGCTCTATCACACATGATCCCTAAACATGCTGCAAAGATCTCCATTTTGAATGAAGTATACAGTCTCTGCATGGTGAGGAGATTTCCACACTCTTCCCAGGTTTATAAGGGTAAGTGAAGTTGAAATGATGGGGAATGTTGCTGTCACAGGTCACTTGATGCCAAGATCCGTGCTTTAAAGTTTTGAGAACTTAGGAGTCAAACAAGCATGAACATGGCAGCAGCAACATGCTCTTCAAGAACAATACATCTGAGTGTACCTTCCTAGAACTGTAATATATATAACAGTTATGTTATAAAGAAAGTTCCATTTCAGAAAGTCACAAAAATAAAAGTAAGGGAAAATAAGTCCTGCTTTGATGGAGTTATTCCTACTTTTTTAATAGTGCATGTGTGATCCTCCAAGTCTTGAATTGTTAAGCCACTTCCAGGCAACTGCATTTGGCAGCTAGTTAGCATAGATATGACTGAAAATGCCCACAGTAACTGGCCTATAGGCAAATTTTCTTAGCTCTACTGGGTTATGGACAGAGAGCCATGTGCTTTTAGTTCTTATTTCTGATGGGTTTTACAGTAGCATTGTGTAAGACCAGAACAAAAGTGAGCTAACATCATGTGACACTTTAGTTGACTTAACACAACCTGAAAAAGTGCCCTAAATTCTTGGGATTATTAAGTAATTGTGAGACTTTCAAGAAATTAGAGCAATTCACATTTTAATATCTGGGTTCTTTGGTGGTGGTACACTCCTTGGTGAGTAATGTCAGTCAAATCTGTAATGGATTTCATACTTGCTGGGGTTTTAACTAGGACCTCGTGTTGTTTTTATGCCCTACCTTAGTACATATATATACTTGCAGAGGAATCAACCTTGCTCTTACTGAAAGGAAGGAAAATCTAATGTTTTTCTTCCCCTCAGTGAAGGCAATAAAATAATCAATAAAATCAACAGAAATTAATGTAGGCAACTCTCTCCGGATGTTGTCACATTTTCTTTTGGGGAGCACAGGTCATGAAAGGACCTCAAGATTCACCTCTCCAGTCTCCTCCCTACTTTTTGCTACTCTCTGACCTCATATACTGTAAAGATTAACTCTAAGTCATTCTGTGATGCATATTCTGTCCTTTTCTGTAGAAAAGTGTGCAGAACTCAAGCTCCTAGAGAGGATTTCTTCTCTGTATGTGGGCTTTTGTGAAATGGATGTCCATATTTTGTCAGCAGCTTTTTTTAAGGTTTGGCAGGACAGAATGCTGAGTTTGAAAACTCAGTTATTTCTTTTATACCCTATTGAGGAGGCTTCCTGTTGTGGGCTTCTGCTGCACTAAAAATGGGGATCAGTGGGAGCAGCAGTGACTTACTTTCGGATCATTCTCTCTTGGAAGCAGTCATTGTAGAAATGTTCTTTTTTTTTATTGACTTTGCAGGGGATGGATTACACACAGCCTGGGTATGTAAACCTGTTCTTTATTCACCAGAAAAGAGATTTTTTCTTTTTTTTTTTTTTTTTTGCTAAAATTGTTCCAGAATCTACTAAACTAGTCAACTTACAATATGTAAAAAAGATTTGACAGTCCTAAAGTGCACCCAAATTTGCCACAGGTTTGTCACACATAATTTAAAATTATTTTTACAAAGCACTGAGAACTTACAGCTGCCATTAAGGAATAGGCAGGGAGAAAGAATAGACAGGAAAAGGTGATTGGTGCCTCAGAAGTAGGTTCTTCAGCTTCAGGCATTTGGAAACATGTACAGGATCAGAAAGGATGCTTCTCTTCAATTGACTATCCATTTGTTAGCAATAAGAAGAATCCAAACATCTCACTTTCCCTCAATAACTGCAGATACATTAAATAAAGCTGTAAGATCATTTATGAGGCAGACAGGCTACAAAAGAGAACAGTTTTCTTCCTTGATCTGGGAAGATTCTGAATACACTTAGTGGCTTAATCCTGAGCATGACATTCCTGGGAGTAGCAAGGAAATTGCATATCACCATGTACCTCAACACTCATTGCCTAATATTACCTCCAGTTTTGGTAAACCTATGATGCTCAGAGAAAGGCTATCCTCTCCTTCATCTTGCAAAACCCAAGGACCAAGTTGAGCACCAAGAATAGGCAGGACTGGAATTCTTTTCCCAGTCTACCACAGGACCACTGAAGCACAGCATTAAATGCATCAGAAACCAGGTACAAATAAGTAGCACCTTCAGAATACTAATGCAACATCCTTCAAAATGCTAGCATACTGAATGCTCACAAGCTCAGGTAACAAATATAAAATTTCCAGTGGTCGTGAGACTGTTATTGCTTTGTGTTTTTTGTCTAGTCTTTCTGCTATCTTAGCTTTAGAAATATTTAACAATATTTTGGAGATGACAGTGCCTTGATGGAAATTTAAGAACAGAAAGGGCGAGTTATCTCAACCTCAGAATATGTCAGAAGAACTGTACTGCCCCACGATCATCTGGCTGTCTACGAAATGTTTTCTTTTTCTTTCCATTGATCTTCTTGACCTTTATTTGACTTGATTTTAGGCTTTCCTTTTTCCTGGATTTTCTTCAACTTCAGACACATAGTTTTTTAAACTCTTTTTTGCTGTAAGCTTGCCATTCCCTTCCTCTGGCTTTGCATTTCTGTTTCCTTATGGCTCTACTCAGAGATTCCATGTCAGG
This sequence comes from Lagopus leucura, assembly GCF_019238085.1. Lineage (NCBI taxonomy): Eukaryota > Metazoa > Chordata > Aves > Galliformes > Phasianidae > Lagopus > Lagopus leucura. The sequence continues at coordinate 5,299,528 of NW_024962335.1, read as the reverse complement.
GAACACATCACAAATACAAGTTTGCAGACCACAGTTACTGCTCCAAATATTATCTTCCACAACAAGATAATGGTTGTGAATAGCAATCTTAAAGCTTCTGTTACAACTCAGCAGAAAACATTAAATAAAGTACTAAAACTTCTGGCCACTTGGAAGGTTAAATGAATGCAGTGGATTCAGATACCAGTGTTTTGAACAAGGAAGATTAGTAGCAATCTTTAACACCTTTGCACTGCAGCAGCTAGCTCCCTTTCATCATGCTCAGTTTCAGCTACCTTCGAGTCATAAATCTCCCAGGTTTTAAAAGTGGTTGCTTGTGTTTCATCCTCACCATTTCATTCACCAACATCAATCTGTCTATATTTCCTAAAAAGTGAAGGTCAGGAGAGCCAGGGAGCAGGGGAGTTAAAATTGTGCTTTAGCTGTGAATCTTCAGAGATGAAAAAGCAGTTAAGTTTGTCCACATTTATAACTTGTATGAGGCATTCTTTTTTTTTTTTCTTTTTTCTTTTTTTCTTTTTTTTTTTCTGATGGGCGTTCCTGTAACTGCAAGTTCAGAAAATCGACACAACTGCCATTAAAACCCTCCTTCCTTCCTTCCTTCCTTCCTTCCTTCCTTCCTTCCTTCCTTCCTTCCTTCCTTCCTTCTGTTCTAATTTATCATTCTTATTTTTTTAAGGTCTTATGTGACATTGGTAAAGAAAATGATATTACTGTCTGTATTCTGATAACCAAAATCAGCTTCCAAAGCCCTTATATTTATCAGTATCCCAAGCAGCATCTCCATAGTTACACATACTCATGTCAGTTAATGGCTTTTTGTTTGTGGGCATTGCTTAAAGACTGCAGGAAAAAAAAAAAAACCACATGCAAAAAAAAAAAAAAAAAAATCCAAAAAACAAACACAAAAACACAGCCTGAAAATGTCCTTTTGTTTGTTCTGTCTGCTTTTGTGCACTTAATCTACTCTTAGTATGAACATGCACTCTCTAGTTAGAAACTGTCCTCAGGGACAAGGTATTTGTCGTAGGCCCTCAGATTAGTTCACACGTTATTTGAGATGATGATTTCCTCAAAATCATAGCTACGTATAAAAAACCATCCAACCAAATAAAACTCACACACAAAAAAACTCTCATAAAAGTTAGGAAACTAAGATATAAGACTGCAAGATCATCCAAAGAGCAGTTCTAAGTAGGAACAAAAAAATTTTGCCTCAGTGCTAGGAGAGAGCTTCACTATAGATGAAGGACATAACCCAAATGTGGCAGCAAGGACATTTTCCCCTACTATTTTACTAGCAAGTTTTTGAGATGTTTCCCACAGGAAATGGTCTATGGAACATGTAAAGCTGAGCAGTCACAATGGCTCTCCAAAGCCTGAACCTAGGGCAGGTTAAGTTGGCAGGGTGGGCAGTAAGTTTTCTTGTGCCTCGGGAATCGATCCACGGAGACTCATACTGAGAAGCCCAGAATGATTTGGGTAGTTTACATCCAATCATTCAGTCTTCCTATTTAGGGAGAAAGAAAGAGTGGTTTCCTTTGTTTTGCATTTTGATTTTCCTTGGAGTGGAAAAATAAATTAAAAAAAATCAAAGCAGAAGCACATCGTTTCCTACAGAATAATTGGAAATATCTGCAAGTAATTCTGCTTTACTAGTTCTTCCAAGGGCATGTATCTGTTTAATTTAGTATGGCAGCTTCAATTAAACAATCCCTGGTAGCATGTTGTGGTTAATTGCTTACTGTTTACCAGAGCCTTTTTTTCCTTTGAAAAAGGATCCTTCCTTTCCCCAAAGTGTGCCTGGTCTACATTGAAGCTAGTGCTTTGAGTCTGATTATTTAAATTTAAATGCCCAAAGCAATTAAAAAAAAAAAAAAAAAAAAAAAAAAAAGAAGTCAAATAAATGAATTTACACTCCTGGCCATCTGTTTAGCAGGTGACAGAGAGCATATGCTATTTTCTGACTTTATTAGAGAATTATAGTGTGTTAGTGATTTAAAATGTGCATACCGAGTTAACAATCATTATCAATAGCTAATAGGGCTTGTATGCTGGACAGCAAAAATAAATTTGTCCACCTGGAGAGTTCACAATAGACTTTGGGTTCAGTGTGCTTTATTTCTTTAGGAAAAGAAGCCATATATTCCCCCTTGTCCTTTCTCCTCCTGAAGCAGTCAGTTTATGTTGCGCTCCTAATGTGTTTAATATATATATATTCTTTTTTTTTTCCAAATTAGTTGGAGGATTTGTGGAAAATACAAAATGTATTAGGGAAGGAAGTCATGAAACGAGAAAGAAGAAATTGTACACTTGCCTTATTTTTAAGCATTCTTGGTATGTCTTCAGGATATATTTAAGGAAATAGGAAAGGCTGCCAAGATCAGGGAGTTGGGCGAAAATCCTGGAAAATCGGCCTTGCTGACTCTTGTGGAAGAATACGAGCAATGACTGCTGCTTCTGGGAATAACTTCTCCTAGTGATAGCTGCTCTTACACATTCCCATGCCACAGCAGCACTCCTGGCTTGCTAATGTTGTGGCACCCCCAGCACAGAGACTGATCACAAGGACTAGGGCCAGTGTGCTGCTCTCAGACATTTCTTGCTTTAAATAGCTGCCTACTTTACCTATGCTTAGTGGTGATCTTGTGGCAACTAGTTGGATACTGGTTGAATGTTTCTTTAAAATGATCAGAATCATTTAAAACTGTGCTGGAGAGATTTTCCATGTCATTTTCATTCTCTCTACATAAGAAGGATTAGCAAAATTTCACAGGCAAAATTTTTCTTTACAGAAAAATGGATTTTCAAGTTGAAAGAAACAATCCATGACATCACCTAAATCGGAGAAAAATCAGAGAAAATGCATAAATTCTACCTCAACTTGTATATTTTGAAATGAAACATGAAATTTGTTTCAAACTGTGCTTAATTTTTAAATTTCTTTAAATATAAGGAAGTCTGACAATCTTGTATTAGTCTTTCAGGGGAGGAGAGTGTTTTCTGAGAACTGTGGGCTATAAACCAGATAATCAGCTCTTGGTGCATGTCCAACAGGCACAGCTTCCATCTTCCTCAGATCTGAAGTTTCTGAAAATTTGTTGTGCTCAAAACAGGTACTAAAGTTCAATCCAGGAACTGCATAATACCTGACTGGACTCAAACAAGGTTGGTGTATACTCTTCACTAAGAACAATTAATATACTCCTGAAGAAGGGAAAAGCCTTTACCTTGGATGTGCAGTGATTGGCTCTTTCCAAAAGATGGTTTTGTCATAGCACTTGTCTTTCTGGTCCAGACCTCAGCAGCAACAGTCTCAGAGTTTTGCTAACAGCCATTAAGAGAAAGAAATGAATACGGAGGTTTGCATAATACCTCCATAATATAAATTTTTTATTTATGCACCTGAGTTGTTTATGTCAAGTTTTGTTATTTATATTATTTATGTGAATACACAAAGGAAGCAAACAAGTGCCTCTCTGACTTGCTACAGATTCAGGCTCCCTCTTGCATGGAGAGAGTCACATTTCCAGGACCTGGATCTGGGGCCTGAGGAGTGATGCAGAAGCATGCAGAGCTGCTCTAGATCCCACTGTTACAGTCAAGGCAAGTGAAGGCATTACTCCATGTATAGCTATTCCATCAGGACAAATGAGTTTTCTTAGGCTGTTCAAGTCCTCCCCAAAGACGGTCACAACTCCAGAGTTGCCAACTATACTTGAAAAAATGAGACCTGTTAACTTTTGGGCAAGTTGCATTCATGTTTTATTTGTTATCTATAACCTGTTTTCTATGATGGAAAGCAAATCAGAATAAAATACAGATAGGGTTTAAGAAAGCTACACAATGCTATGAGAGTTATGTTGAGAAAAAACACTGAGATGTGATTACAAAAGAATTCCTCACTACCTGTCTGATTGTGACCATGGAAACACACTGATGCAAAGCCCTGTGATGTTCCAGCATGCTCTTTCAAGCCATTCTTGTTTGATCTACTTCTAGGAGATTCTGAAAGACTCTTTAGGTTATTTTAAACCCAAAGCCCCTGTCTAATTAATGTTAGCAATGTCACAAAAACTGAACCAACACTCTGCCGTTATTCTGATCAGAATCAAAGCTTCATAGACTTGATATTCTTCCTAGTGAAATCTTAATAATAAAATCTCACATACACTGTATGACACTGTTTCTCCTTTGTGTCTATCTACTGGATCAGTTCTTTTTTTGCCCCCTTCCCTCATCGATTCTTGCCAAAATAACAAGCTGCATTTTGTCATATATTACAGGCTTTGAAATCAGCATTCAATTTTAGAAGTAGAGAGTAAGCATAGGCGTATTCCAAAAATACTGAAACTATTTCTCTTATGATGAGTTGGTGATGGTATAGGATGACATTTATCACATGTCCACAATAAAAGGAATCCATGAGAAATTTTGGCTTTATTAGCTCACTGGCTGTGCTTGCTGTCAAGTCAACCTCAGGTACTGTTTCAGTAGCTCTATCATTCACAACTTCCCTTTTCCCAGGGGAGAGCTCTCATTATCCTTCAAAAGAACAAAAACATACTTGAGAGATACAATAGAGGAAAAGCATAGCAAATGCTGAGAGATGTCTAACTATGTGCATTTTTGCCAAAACAGAGTAATTGACATATTTGATAAACTAAGAGATCAACAATCCTTTATTCTTGTAAGAGTAATAATAAAAAATACCCCATAGATATTTCTCACATTCCAACCTTCTTGTTTCCTGATGGCTTTGTTCTCTGTCAAAACTGGGTGACTGCACAAGTCACTCTGGCTTGCAGCCTTGCCTTGGTTTCTGGTGACCATTCTCCCTCTTTAATTTAAACTGCTGCCAAATTTCAAAACACTCACAGAGCCAGGGAGACATGACCCTGGCAAAGGAGCTACTCTAGGTCTTTCAGCAGAAGGGACAAACCAATCCCCTTGGCTTGCTGGTGTTAAGAAGCCTTGCAAAAGTCCTGCCCTTTCTATCAAAAGCACTACTTGCTCTTGTGTTCTTGTAGAAAGATGAACACATTTCAAGCACACTTTAACAATATTTTTTTCTTGCTCTTCCAATGTCTGGAGGAGCTAATTTCTTCCCAATTACTCCTGAAGGAGACTCAGAGATTTTAACTGGTGAAACTTTGCTTCTGCACTTGTAACACATGACTTCTTCATAGCAAGACCCTACTGGCTGGGGAGGAGAAACAATTGTCTCTCCATCATATTATCTAAAACCTCTACAGCTGCCTTCTGATTTGCCAAGAAAATAATACTGAAATATTTCCATGCTATATCACTCTGAATGAAATTGTGTTTCCTGGGAAGGATTCATATTTCGCAATGACTCTTGTCAGCCTGAATTAGCTTTGGGATGAAAATATAATAGAATGAATGTATAGAGAAACAAGAAGAATGCCATGAAAACAAACAAACAAACAAATAAACAAACAGCCAACAACACCTTAGAAGATGTTAGAACATAGCTGAGAAAATCTCATAATTTCATTACTAATTTCTTCATTAGGGCCAAACAATGTAATTACGCCATTTTATTTAGCTCTTCCTAGGCCTCAAACAGTAAGTTTAGTTTTGATCCTTCCAGTTTAATTGGAGAGTGTCCAGCAAAAGGCCATAATGATTCAGAGGGAGGTGGAGAAATCAACATAAGAAAGGTTAAACAACTTGGTGTTGTTCAACCTTAGAGAAATGAGGGTTTAGGGGATCTAAACCCAGTCCTGCAAAGTTGAACAGTAGTTACAGAGAAGACTGAGATAGTCTCATGACACAGACACATGGAGACAGGACAAGGGACAATGGGATAAAGTTGTTTCAAGGGAAATTTCATCTGGTGTCAAGAAAGAGTTCTGCACTAAAAGAATAACCAAACTTAGGAGTAAGTTGCCCAGAGAAGGTGTAAAAACTCCAAGACCTGGATTAGGAGAGACCCAGATAGCCTAATCTAAGCCCTGCTTTTAATAGAATATTGGAAATGATCTAGAAGTCTCTTATAGCCTAATTCTATTTCATACATTAAAATATAGAGAAAGATGAAAAAAAAAAATAGAAAAGAAAAGAAAAGAAGACTGCATCTTGTTTTCCAGGAAAAAAAGATTAGTGATTTTTGTTGGTTAAGAGTTTTTGGTAGTGTTGGTTTTCTGAGCATTCTCTTAAGCAATCCTGCCAGGTGTACTATGACAGTAGTCATCAATTCCACTTCTTTAATATCTCTGTATCTTTCTCTGCTTTAGCATGTTATCAGCTACAGTGTTAATCCCTGTTCAAACATCTGCTAGCCCGGACAAAGCTACAGCTTTGACTAAATTGTGGGAAATCAGGAAAACCCTAACAAATTATCTTAGGGCATGTATAGATCAGCTCTCTGTCATATGTATGATAGAACTGCTCTGTGTACACGGTGCAATTCAGTCTAGTGCCTAGAGACCAAAGAAAGCTCTGGTTGACCTAACATGAGTTCTGGAAGCAATGTCCATGTATGTCCTCGCAGCTCAGCAGACAAACATAGCAAAGGCTCATTTTATACCAGTTAAGTTGCTGGTATCCAAACTTAGGTCACTGAAGGTCTACTTTGTTCACTGTAGGTAAGAAGGAAAAACAGACTCAGATGCTGTAAATTTGTTGATTTCATCTTGACCAGATTTCAGAGGAGCAAAGCTAGGATTAGAGCCCAGCACTACTGACACTAGCTCCTGTGAGTTTTAGGACAAAATTAGTTTCTGTCTGTTGTGTAATATTTTATCTGTCCATCCATCTATTAGGGCAATCAGTGCATTTTAAATTCAAGAATATAAATTCTGCTTCCCCCAGTATAAAACCTATACCAGAACACTACTGGTGCCCTGAGACAGAAGATAGAAGTTGAAATCCACCTACTAAAACACACACACACACACACACACATAAACTGCTTGTCCTACTGCATGACTACATGCTACAAATATAACTGCCAATCTGAAACTGAGACAATTTGTTGCATGTGTATTTAATTTTGCAAGTCCCAGTTTCATGTTCATTCAAGACATGGCAGGTGTACTCCATTTTATACATTGTAAAAAGCTTGGGGCTGTACAAGTTGTGCCAAAAAGAAGTAATTAAATATTTAATGTTTCCTGTCTGCTATATAGTCCCCTTTTTCTTGTTTTAGATGCTCTAGGTTTAGAGAGAGGTGAGAAATATTTCTGAGCCATCAGTAAATATTCTGTTGCTGTTTCTGACGTGATAACATACACCTTCAAAGACAAGTTTGTGCTGGAGTGCATTTTCTGTTTGCTGGTTTATCACTCTGGTGCAACTGAGATGGAGTCATTAGACAAATGTTATCATAATTCCTGGTACTGTGCCTGTTTCTTGTGATAAGTCCTTGAGGAAAAAAGGAAAGTATTCTAATGTTCAGGCAAAAGCAGAAATAAGAGGGTTTTCTAACCTACATCACATACTGATACAAAACCTGGCAAAATAAGAAATGAGTTGTCTGCTTTGTGAAAACAAGGGGGAAAACCCCAGGGGAAGTTAATACTAAGTCCCTGGTGACTCTGGTTACATAGCCAGATGTGCATAGCCCAGGCTCAAATATGCCCTGAGAACTTTTTTTGTGGTTGTTAATGAAGCAAGAAAATGCTATTAAAATCCTCAAAATGCAGTTAAAAGAATATTGAATGTCAGAAGATCTGTAGAAGATAAAAATGAGTACATTAAACATTTTAATAGTAAGTTTTCAAATATATTTCAAAGTTCAGTTCCAAGTACAGTCAGTGCTACAGCAGAGTTTTCATGATTTTTTTAACTGTCATCAAGATTTTTGGTAAACAGGAGATGCAAGGAGCTATACCCACATAACAGTAGGTATGCCTCCATTAGCAAGTGATTCAGATGAAGAGAATGGGTTTACTATGTAGAAACAGGTGGCTCTGAGGCCTCTTACACTTTTGTGTTTTATGTCTGGGAGGATTTACTTGGGACTGGGTTTTGTCTGTGGGTCATGCATTCCTGGGATACGTGGCTCAAAAGTGTCAAAATAACTTTTTATTCTTTTTTTTTTTTTTTTCTTTTTCTTTGATGCTTTTTCCCTATTTAAGGCTTGGAGCATAAAGAAAGACATTAATTTTCCCTTCCCTAGGAGGAATGTGCACCAAAACCATTCTAGAGCTGGACTGCTGTGTGGGGAGTAGGGATCATCTGCAGGGAGAGAGGAAACTCTGCTGATAAGCTTGTCCTGCTGCTTTTACAGGTTACTTTACAGCCCATGGGACTGCAGGACCTGGGGAGGCCCTGTTCCCATCATCAGGAAGGAAGGAAGTAAAGAGTATTAATGATACTGGGGATGCCTTGCATTCCCCAGGATTTCCATCAGATCCTTTGCCTTCTTTGCTGTTAATTCAGCCTGAGGAGGTCCTCTGCTCCTGCCACTGCCACTTGGAAGATCTCCTAGATACTGTTTTGTCTGAACAGCTGAGGGGAAGAGAGAAAAGAAGCCTCTCTGCTAAAGTCTTTTCAGGATCACTGCAGATCGGTGGGTTCTGTGGCTGTGGGAAATGATTTGATAAGGCAGCAAAACTTGCCTCTTTTACTTGAAAGAATAAGGTTTGTATCACAAGGATAACTGCTCATACCTCTTAAAATTAAAGAAAAAAAAAAAAAGGATGAAAAATTATATGGGAGGCGTATGGAAAACTTCCTGGAAGCTCAGAGAGAAAAAGCGTATTTTAAGTTTAGGTGCTCCAAGAAGAGAGAGGCAACATCTCAGTAAGCCCTTTATTTATTTATTTATTTATTTTTGTGCAGGCACATCTGTGCATCTGTGGCAAGAGATAACTATCTTAAGAACTACAGGAAGCTGATTCTTTTTTTTCTTTATGAAGAAATATTACAACTCTTTCTTTTTTTTTTAATAAATGCATTTGGTGTTATCTGAAATATTTCTCTTACTACATGTACTACTTATTGCTATTACTGTAATGATTAGTATTTTTATTTTAATCAGCATGCAAAATCCAACATGTTCTAAAAACTTACCATGCCAAGTGGCAGATAAAAAGACCGACTTTGTCTTAAAACTAAAACTAAACATGCCAACACCAGATGCCACTGTGACTATGATGGGATGTAGCCTTTCCCCTGTGTAAATGACAGTATGATTTTCCCTGGACAGCAGTATGGGATTTGCTGGGTCAAATGGCAGCAGTTCCCCCCACTAATGAAATCTTGCTAAGGCAAGATGCAGCAGGACAGAAACAGTGAGACAGAGGGGCACAAGGAAACAATGAGCTAATGCATCTTTCCATGGGAGGCAGCGGGGTTGAGGGCTTGGCACCATAGCTTCACAAACACTTGAAGCCAGCAGAAACCAGAAGCGCTGCCAAAAAAGTCAGCCCTGTCCTGTTGTTTTCTCCAGCTGATAATTCCTGTTTCCGTGTCCCCTGTGCCACCTCCCTTCTCCAACCACTCCAGCCCAGGACTAGCATTGATGCAGAAAACAGCTAACTGAGCAAAATATAGTTATTTTTATCCATGTCAGCTTCCTGATTCTTCACTGGATTGCCACACAATTGTTTCTGCTGGCACAAGATGGGGAGACGAGAAAGGGGCTCAAAGGAGTGATCTATGTGTGTGACGGTGTGATGGAGAAGAGCCCCTTTTACTGGCAATGTTCTCTATTGCAGGCTCAAGCTGATGGTGAAATGGTACAAGTGTTGTAACAATTTCTGTTATTTATTTATTTATTTATTTATTTATTTATTTATTTTTATGGGCAGAAAAGGGAAGTTTGGGAGTGGGTAATGAAATTGCTGGTAGGATGCTTTAAAGGAGCTCCACCCTGTGGAACATGGTGGATAGAAGGGAAAGTCATGAATATTTATTTAAAAAATGTAGCATGTTAGGATAGGATACGCTTGGGCACCATGGTTAAACTAGAGAAAGAAGCTTTCTTATAAATGAATGAAGCATACAAACCAGGCATGGCCAAAATAGTGTAGTAGAAAGGGTTTAGATGATAAACAAGAAGGAAAAAATGGAAGGATAAGCTGAAAAGAGTGATAGAATCAAAACTTCACTGTGCTTAAAATGGAGCACTGAATCTTAGCTCTCAAAAGCTGAGAGCTCTTCTCTGTTTCTCAGACAGCCAGGCTAGAGCGATCTGCAGACAACCTATATGAGGGAAGTATACTCTCTGACCATCATCACTGGTTGATGGAAATGTAGAAGTGATGTCCAGTACAAACTCTTTTTTGTAGGCTTCATTTGACACTAGGGTCACAGTGCAACAAGTTACACCTAACCATCATCTTCTTCACACTGGGTAAAAATACTTAAGAAAGATTTGCTCATTTGGCTAGACATTTATATTTTTATCTAGAGAAACATGTCTAATAATTTTTTGCCCTCTCTCTGCTCCTCTACCTTGAACACTCAGTAGATCTGGTATGGATCTTTACTGCAGAAAGAGGGCTTTGCTGAAACAAGGATGCAGATCACTGGTATACAAGGAAAGGGCTGCACTGCTGATAGGAAACAAAAGTGGGGAATTGTACTGCACACCTTTTGGTACCTCAGTGTCTTATTCATGCACCCAGGAAATGAGTACAGGGACACTTGCTCTTAATGCTTCTCATTCCTGGAGCAGAGACATTCCACTGTCATTTTCACATTGTCACGTGCAAAGGCAGGTATAAGTCCAAACATTTTGCAAGTTGCAGTAACATATTTTTCTATGCATTAAAGAGCATTGCTCTGAGAAAGCTGTTCTGTTGCACTTCTGATTGGGAGTCTGAGGCACAGATGGGAGAAATAGATATGCTGAAGTCACCCAGAAGCAGAATCCAATTGTTCTGGATCCTGGTAATGTGCTTTATCTGGTAGGTCACACAGGTTCTTAAGATTTAATCTGCAATTCATTGTGCATCTAGTCATGGCTTAGGGTACAACTACTTAATGTAAAATAGAACCAGTTGGGTATCTCTATTATATGCAACAGTGGGCTAATAGTTCATAGGAGGCTAAGTGAAGCACTGAATGCACAAGCCATGTCTTTTATTATTTGTTTGACTATTTGTTTGGCCTCACTGGAAGCACTATAAATTTGTAGAATATTCATGAGTTCATTTGTATTTTTATTTTATGACAGCTCAGATTTGAAAGACTCTGGGTTTGTTTGCCTGAGGAAGGCATTTTTTTTTTTTTACTGGAAATCCTTTCTTCAGCTTCTCTGTGTGAAGCTTAGCATGAAGAGAAAAGAACACAGGGGCTTTAAGTTAGCATCACTGTTTAGGCACAGGCCAATGATCAAGCATCTGCTTGTGTGGAAGGCAGAATACTCTATAATTTATAAACCTAATGCCTTCTCCAAGTGACCAAAAGACCCCAAGAGAATTTTAATCAAAAGAACATGTAGACAGAAGAGTAAAACACCTATACAATTCTATCCTGCAGAGAGTGCTGTACATGTAGTTTGGTCTGCAACTCACTGGAGCCCATTGACTTGAGCATGATTTTCAAAGGGAGATCCTGAGCTCTTTTCAGCATGGTTCTTGTGCAGAGAAAGCAGAGCCTTGATGACTGGAGAGGCATTACTCTGGAAATGCTTTAGGTTATTTATCTTCCTCCCAAAAATCATCTCTGTATCATAGCACAGATATTATTTCTATTCAGAGTTATTTTACCCATTGATATCTTCCCTTGTGGTTAGTACTAGCATTTCTCATGGAAAACTACAAAAAGTATTTAAATACTGTGATTATGAGGTAAAACCCAACATCTTTGTACTATTTGATTCAAACATCCTTGTTGAGGTATATTTCATGAAAACACTGACTTTGTATAAATTCAGTATTTTTTTCACCATAATCATACCTGTCCCAGCATTCCCATGTGCTCTTCTGTTCCTGCCAGAAACACTGCTTTTTGTCCCTTCTGAAGGTGTACTGCAGGCAGCAGGATGCTGTGTTGTCCATTTATTTCCATGGCAGAAATGGGTACACTGAGGCTTCAGCTGGCAAACAATCCTGGCACAAACAGAGCACAAGTTGTTAAAAGACAGAAGTTGGGGTGTGAAAGAGGCTGCTAATTTGCTCCTGAGACTGTCAGTGCAACCTCCACTAGCTGCAGCCAGAGTAACTCTGACACAGGAATTAGTTTGGAGAAAACATTGCATTCTGGAAAAATGTAGCATGGAAATTGCAGCTACATCTTATTAATTTTCTTCCCAATGACTTGAAAATAAAATAAGTGACTGAAGTGTTAATGCATCTGTGTTTGGATATCCAAAATAATGTTTGGTTGCTCAGACTCAACAGTTAGAAAAAGCCTCAAAGGTGTACCACCGATGATAACAGAAACCTTTTTTTCATCGCAACACTACCAGTGGGCCTGTGGTTGGCTGGGGCTAGTTTACTTCAGGGTGGAAAGTTACAGTACAGATCACACTCCAAGACAGCCAAGCTTTTGCCATTGTGTGGTAGGCACCTACAAGCATGGATTTTCTTAGCACTGGAGGCAAAGTTTGAGGTTTCACATCCAGACGTGTATCCAGGTCAAGTTGTTTGAGTCCTGGGAGGAAATGCAAACAGCTGTCTCTATCACAGTGCGTGCTGGGACTCAAGAGCAAAATTGCCCTGACATATTAAGCTTTATATTTCTGATAGAAATCAATGTAATTGTGATATAAATCAATAGAGCCACTAGATCTCAGCATAGGCACATTTAATTTTATGTTATTCCGAGTGAACAAACGCGCTGTATGTGTGACTAGTGTGGGTGCTGTAATGTCAGTGGCCAGATACTGTTCCAAAGACACAGGGATTTTTTAAGGTCTTCTATATGGAGCTGGTGGGAATAAAGAGTGTGTTTAACTCCAGGTGAAAGGAGGACAGAAAACAAAGAGAAATATCTTATTGAACTGAAGAACAGGCTCAGATGTGAATGTGCAAGTAATTACTGCCAAGGAGGCGGGCGATGTCCAGCAATGCACCAGGTCCTCTGAAGCCTTTGTTCCTCTCTTGGTGTGTGGTGGGTGCCCTTCTGCTTGCCAAAGGCAACTCAGACAACAGGTGGCTGCTTCTCAGACATATTTCTCCTTCTGTGTTGCTCTGACGCCTTTGCCTCCTGCTGTTCTGAGCTCTTTAGGGTCCTTCTGGTTTGCCCAGGTGAGGTTTGTCACAGAAAACACTTACTGCAGAGGACAGAGAGCCAAGTCACATCACGTCACTCTTCCCACTGCTGTGATGGGGAATGGCAGCTTGCAGTGTTAGTCCCTTGAGCATAGATCTGGGTGCTGGACTTGAAAAAATGTTCAATGCACTTTATAACAGCAATTCTTTCTTATGCCCTCTCTTTCCATCCCTCAAAATAATACAAAATACTTCAGATTGGAACCTTACATTAAAGAAATAAAAATAAATGAATATATTTGACTGTCTGTAGATTAAAATGGCAAAATTATCGAGTCTCCTATTCATAAGGCATTTGGAATACAATTTGGGCAATTTCTCATTTTTGGGAAAATCTGTCTTTGCTGAGAATTATGGCTCTCCAGCACTGTAGGACTAACATTTGCATATTGATAAAGAGCAGTAAAAAGGTGCTTTTAAAATAGCTAGTTAGCCTCCCATTGAGTGTGAGTTACAGTCACTGAAACTTTCAGTATTTTGACCTTTTATTGTATTTTCCTTAATTCGTGATTGCCACTCCAGGGCATGCAGCCAGCAGAAGGATTTTGAACACAATTCTGATAAACACTGAATGTGTAATTCTTAACCTCAAATGTGATGTCCCCCAGAAATAACCCCACAGAAGTCCATCTCTTTGAGTTTCTGTAGGGTTAATGTGATTTGAATTGATGATTGTCTTCTATCATGACCTTTATTGCTTTGAGAAGTACTGCTAAGGTAAGTAACGTTCCCACAGAAGAACAATTTATCTTAACTACAGATCATAGGAGAGTAGTGCTGTAGGAGTAAAACAGAGGTAACTTAAACCACTTTCTATTTTAGATTCAAATCCACGTCCACTGGCAAGTGCCAACTTTCTGTAAAGCTGGTGAAAAGCTTCGCTAGCTGGGCCACGCCATGAAGGGAGATCTTCGTGCAAAGGCAAATATCATTATATACAAAGCACTTTCAGTATTCTTTCATTGCTTGATTTGTATTGCTTGATGTGAAGCTGAGGGTTGGTTGCAGGATCTGCATCCTTTGATGTTTAGAATGGTTCTCCCAATATCTGTATTGGTCCTGTGAGAAAGGCAGACAGATTTTTGACCTACATGACAATGAATATACCAAGGAAGGAAACATAGTAGTTTTGCAGGGTAACATATTTGCAGACTCTCTTGTATAGGGAGTGCAAGGAAAGTGGGATAGAGAGAAGCAAGACACCACAAACACTACTTAGATCAGCCGACCTGTGAGTTGAAACATATGCGTTACCGCTGACACCAGTGTCACAGGGCTGGCTTCATGGTAGTGTTTTCTGCTCAGCCCTGCATTACCCCGATCAATCCCGAGCACCATTTTCCCCACCATGTCTAGCCAGACTGAATGCCATCTTGCTCAACCAGTTTTCACTTTTTATCTAGCAGAATGCTTGAAAAGAGAAAAGCTAGCTCATGTCTGATGTGTAAGGTTCAGGAGCATCAAAGATAGGCAGCATGGAGATCTTGAGGGCCATGGAAATTGACCCACTGTTGGTGTCCTCTTGGAGCAGTTCCGTTTGTGCAGTGAAATAGATCTCTTGGGATATTGGATTAGTACCTGGTATGCACCCAGGCTAAGCTGCAAGTGATTACTCAGACAGAGATCCTTGCCTCCTATTTCCATACCTTTAATTTTGCTGACTCATGACCAAGATGCAGTGCCACTGCAAGTACTGGAGTTACAAGCATCAGTGGAGCAATAGAAGATTCAAACAGCACAGCATAATGCTGCACAACATCAGTGATGTGCCATAAGGACAAAAATTAGCCACAGAGTTTAATAAAACAGACTACGTCCAGTAGGCTACTATGACTGCATTAGATATTTTAGGTTTGTACGAGACCCGCCCAGTGTACTTCCCAAGGGAAAAGCCTCAAAACTAGGACAACAGTTTACTTTGCAACAGAATCTGCAAAAGTTTATATGTTTTTTTATTCTTCATAAAAATATAAAACAGCAGACCACATAAGCATATTCTAGATCATGCACAGATACACAAAAAGTCTTGTTATATAATTGATAGCTTGATCTGAAAGCTTCCTCAAGGCAAGATTTACTTCATTTTTCAAGTCTGTCACACTTTACATCAAACAAAGAAAAACATATGTGGTCAAAATATAAGAAGAGAGAAGATCACAAAACATTCTTGTATCCAAGAACATGATCTGATTTTTCTCTTTCGCCATGTGTTTCTTCCACTCTCATTAGGATAAGTTTACAGCAAGCCTTTAAACCCCGGATAAATAATTGCAAGATAGACAATTAGACCTTCCTTCAGTGGTAATATATAACAAAAGTAATCCTTATATACCATAACAAAGATGATATACTCAGAAATGAAAACCTCAACCCACTAATTGCCTAAGAATGACAGGTCATAAATATATCAAATGAATGCTTTAGAGAACCAAGTGTATCATCAATGTTTGAGATCAGGTTGGTCATTTGGGGGAAAAAAAAGATATTTTAGATACTCTGGACACTGGAAAGGCCTAAAAACTGCTGTAAAAATTCACATATTTTTCCCAAACCAGCCTACTCTTCAAATTGTCAAGTGTATATAATGACTATTGTAACTCTGGATAAATTTGGATTTAAGGTATGAGTGGATTCAGAAATGACTGTCCATCTGTACTATGCAGTATGCTAGAATTCTAGAGTTAAAATCCACAAATCTAACTTCAAAATATGATCTTCAAAAGGATATATAATTACATCCCTGGTCAACGAGTTTTTAAATATATTTTTTCAATTCCTCACTCATTAATTCTTGTAGAACTGTTTTAAAAAGAATATTTATAATGTATGTATTTTTCCATTAAGTCTCCATTTTCTGTCTCCTAGGAGTCAGTAAGGCCAGACTTTTATTCTTGCTTTACATATGGTTGGCAGTAAATGGAGCAGTTTTCATCGTGATGAAAAATCTCTGTATATAACCTATCACCCTGAAGAAGAAGCACATTCTGTTTAATAAGAATTTCTTCCATACGATCCAAGAAGAGTCCGTTCAGAATCTGCAAGCAGAGAGTGGAAGAATTATTTGATTAGTTTTTGTTCTAATGAAAAATTTAAAATATACCAAGTGTCTAAGCTTAGAAGGCTTCTTGATTTTGTTCTACCATATTGCTTAACAAAGAAAACACAGATACAGAAAAAAATTATTAATTGCAGCAAAAAATGAAATGTAGTTAATTTTGTGGGCACTAAAGTTTTGTCTGTGATATGGAAAGTAATAGCCTGATTAACGACAACATGGAAAAGTATCATGACTTTTTAAAGTAAAGAAACTACTAACCCTGACTATCTTCACTATCTTAACATTTAAGTTTGGGATGAGGTGTTGAGGACATTAAAAGTTTACATGAGTTCAAGAAGTAATTGGATATATCTACTTCATTAAATAAAAAGAAGACTGGATTATTACTAAACACAAAGTTTCTGGTTCAAGAATTTCCTGCACAGCAGATTTCTGCAGGTTGGGAAAGTATTGTGGGGAAGTATTACACAACCTGTTCTTATACTCCTATCTGCGCATCCACTATAGGCCATTGCTGGGGTTATTTAACTTTCATCCAGTATCGTTTTGGCCTGATCTAACACAGTGTTCTTAATTCCTGTGAAATCATGTAAGATCAACTGCCTCTGTTCTCAAAACCCAATGGAAGGAACCAGGCTATCAGATTTGCTATTGTCTGAAGACAAATGAGACCAAAATGCCTGGGGGAAAAAAGCATTAAAAATTCCACAGATTATGGCAGCTGATGAGCCATGCTACATAAAAAGGCAAATTTCCTCAAGTTTTGAAAGATCCAAAGAAAATGAAAGGTGGGCAATTCCCTCTTTGACTCTGACTTTGGAGAGCTATATGTCCTTGGGCCTAAGAGAAACCTATATTGGCCAAACACCTGAGAAAATTGATTCTTTCCTGTAGATATTTTGTGGCCAGTCTCAGAAGCTTATTGGAAGGAGAAATTCTGTTCCCATCTCTGAAACGACTGCATGTAAATGGAAATGTATTCAAAGCCACAAGAACAAATGTTCATCCATTGCTCACTCAGGCTAAAGATTCCATGGAAAAGGAACATCTGTGTGTTGATCCTATTAAATCATCTTTTCAAAACATTGCAAAGTTTTACGCAGCAACTGGCATATAGGTGGGAAAATATAGAAAAACAGAGCTGATGCCTACTATAAACATTCACACAACAACAAAGATAAGGGGGCTGATGTTAGCCCAGGAAGCAGACAATAGCATCAAGTCTGCCCTTTATTCTTTAAAACATGTTTTAAACTTCTGTCTAAGAAGACATCCAGTAAGTAATTCCTCAAAGCTGAATGGGGTTGGTTGTCTGGAAGGCAGGGAGATTTACTTTGCTTTTTTTTTCTTTTGTTTTCTCATATTCAGAGCCATGGTTTCTGAGATTTCTGCCAACTCAGCAATGAGAGAGTGAGCTGCTGATTTTGTTCCATCTTCATTCTCATCTGCAACACAAGGGTGAGTCATCAGTCAGTACCCTTACAGGCAGACTTTGGAGGCCTACTAAAATGATTTGATAAGCACTTTGATTACTGAGATAGTATATGGCTACTGAAGCATTTTTCTGAAGGAAGTGATTGTTTGGAAAGAGAATTTTTTGTTGGTGTGAGGATGGGGCTAGACACAGAACTAGGAAGAATTCCTCTGGTAGTCTTGATTACCTGGCAGAGCTGGTACTCTTGGAACTGAGGAGAAAAAGTCTTCTTTAAATCTTCTTTAAACATAGGACACAATACCATGTAGCTCTTTTATTTTGAGTTACCTTTCAGAAACAAATGAAGAACTGCAAGAAAATTTTGAATGGTAATGATAAATTACAAAAAAAAAGAATCTAGACTTTCGTTTTGAAGGTTTACCAGAAATACTGAAAACAAAACTGAATTAAGAACTGGGACTGACAAATGCAAAAAGTTTTGCATCCAGTATGGTTACAGTATGGTTAATACAGATTTTTTTTTTTTTTTTTTTTTTTCTTCTGCTTTTCTGGTGTTTTTGTTGTTGTTATTTTTGTTTATTTGATTTTTTTTTTTTCTCTCTGAAAGCTTCTCAGCCATTTGAAGTGTTCCTTCTGCCCCTTTATTCTACTGTCAGGAAAAAAAAATTCTACTGTCAGGAACTAACCCTGTACATATCACTCAAAAACACTCAGTGGGACAAGTATCACATTAACAGAAGACAAGCACTTCGCAGGAAATGGCTTTCCAGTGCTCTTTGCTGTGTGTACCCATTTCTCTAAACCAACAACCCGCTTAGTGAAGAACTTGAGTAGAAATGGAACGCTACAAAACTACATTTAGATTCAGCTATACGCAGCAAGATGGCCCTTGGGATTCTGATTCATGACTGAATTCCTATGTGTAATGATATTGCAAATAATAAATAATCATTGCCCTGTCTAAGCCTGCCAAGGGGAATCTTATTTTTATTTAGGCAGAGGATGTTTTGCAATTAAAAACAATTACTCTAGGATGTGGAAAGTACTTCTCTCTTGAGGACAGTAAGGCTGTAGGCTAATATATGCCTCTCTTGAGAGACTCCTCACTGCCTGCTGCTGTAAGTACTTGGGGATTGATGAAGAGAGAAAAAGAGGGACAGGAGTATGGTGTGTGGCTAAAACCTAAATATATCCCATGGAACTGATTTTATGCACCATTGTAACAGCAGATCTCCAGTCAGTTTAGCTCTTTCTACAGTATTTGAGTAGAGTTGTGTGGAAAAAGGTAAAGACATTCCACAAATGATTTCATTACTTTGACTGCTGGTTCTGATCTGCTGTGGAATAAGGACTGCTAGTGTTGAAATCCTTTCAAAGGGAAAAGAAAAGCTCTGGTCCCAGGGCAGACTGGTGGAACTTGGTAGCTTTTCTCCGCCAAGAGGCTGTGAGTCCGGAAGCAATGGGCGATTATATACATTCCTGATGGAAACATAGGTTTTGAAGCTCATCCCTGTTCTGTTCTGAACTTTGTGAGACTGAAAGACTGCTACAGAAGATTTCAGTTTAACAGAGGCTGGTAATGTTGACAAGGTGGGATATACTTTGGATCAGCAAAAGTTACAATCTATTTCAAATACAAATAAACAGTCTAAATTTTTACATGTACCAAATCAAATTACTTTGCTTTTAGGTCACAATAATTGACTCTTTCTTTCTTTCTTTCTTTCTTTCTTTCTT
>NW_024962335.1:5231477-5280005 GCF_019238085.1 Lagopus leucura | reverse complement strand
GTCACAATAATTGACTCTTTCTTTCTTTCTTTCTTTCTTTCTTTCTTCCTTTCTTCCTTTCTTCCTTTCTTTCTTTCTCTTTCTTTCTTTCTTTCTTTCTTTCTTTCTTTCTTTCTTTCTTTCTTTCTTTCTTTTTCTTTCTTTCTTTCTTTCTTTCTTTCTTTCTTTCTTTCTTTCTTTCTTTCTTTCTTTCTTTCTTTCTTTCTTTCTTTCTTTCTTTTTTACATGATCTGATAAAATACAAGTAACTGTTTGACTTAATTTTTGGTCACTGATTTTTCATCAGATATGGATCTAGCTGTATTTCCCTTCCCACCCTCTTCCCTGTACCCACAGGCCCATTATGCCATGTCATGTTGGGTTACCTCCCACATTAGCAACACATTCCCTGATGTGACACCCCATGATTCACAGAGACAAGAACAAAGTACTGTAAACACTAGAGTGATTGTGCTGCTGTAGTATCTGGGGCATCTGCAGAGTGCTGGATGATGGTACAGGTTTATAGCTTTCTGAATAAAGTTGGATAGCTCAGCAGATCTGCAATGCTTAATAAGCTAAAATACAAGGGTAATCAGTACCATAAAGAACCTCGTGTCTGGAGTCTCAGCAGCCCATGAAGCAGAAAGTAATCAGTTCAGCGTTCTCCAGTGAGTGTCACTGAAGCTCCTACATGTGGCTTCAAGGTGCCTGAATGGATTCAAAGTGAAAGAGAAAAGTAGAGCAGAAATGCCATTCAACCCCTGTTATCCTGCTTCTTAGAGGAGTTGTTAATGCACATCCTTGGGAATGCCTTGATGACTGAGCTTGTGCTTTAAGGTAGTTGGTGTATGAGATATGCTCATTCTACAGACTTGTACTGATGTGATGATTATTCTGTGATGATTATTCACCCTCTTTGTTGTGGTCAGGCTCTTGAAGAGGGAACGATGACCCTTTGCTGTCCAGACTAATAATCATAAAACAACATCTGCACCACAAAATTTGCAACCTGAAACTTAGATTGCATGCAACAAATTAGTAAAGGGAGATTCAGTGCAGTACAAACTATTTTGAGATGTTTCAATAGCCAGTGGTCCTCACCAGCATAATTTTGCTAATAACTGGTAGATAAATTCAGTGTTTCCAGGACTTATTTCCATGCTGTTTAGGGAAAGCACAGATTTTTTTTTTTTTTTCAGATATGAGTTGTATAGACAGCCTAATTTGCTTCAGAAAGAACAAGAGCACTTCTCTGTGAGGAAGGAAATGTTGGCTGTTTATATGTCCCAGTCATGGCAGGCTCCTTCCCTGCAGATATGCATTCATTCATGGCCACAACTTCTCTTCAGCCATTCTTACTACAAAGAACAAAAGGTCAGAACAGAAAAAGTGGACAACCTGCTTGGATTTCAGAAAGGCAAGCAAAGACAAGTAAATATGAAACAGAAAGGACGTTGTGATGGCAGGAGTTAACGTCCCACATAAGTTACTATCTGCCAAAGTTATATGATGAAATCACAGGCTCTAGGTTCATTCCCTAGAGCTGATGCAGACTTAGGTTTCTTAGCTCCACTTCCTCATCTGAAAAATGGAGCTAATGATAGCATTTATATTTTTTTTTTTTTTTTAAATCATTCTGAGGTCTTTTAGGAGACCTTGACAAGAAGCTGGGCTGCCTACCCAAGGGTTGTCCAGACTCTCTTAAGGTTCTGCACTGAAGCATAGAACAGGCTGTTTTTGCATATACTGACTATAATAATTGTACTAGCGTTAAGTAACATAGGGTGCTGATTGTCCTTCCACTGTTCTTTCTATTGTTCTGCTTCAAGCACAGAGAACACATTGGCATTAAAGCTCTTTGATTAGATAGGTATGTAAAATCAGTAAAACAAAACTCTGTCAAGTTAATATTTATTTTGTAAATATTGCATTATCAGCAAGAAGGTACAGTCTGTGCTTTAACTGAAGTTTTGTACCCAGTAATGTAGAGAAGTGGCCAGGTTGGTACAAAGTATTGGCCAGTAAAGGAGCTATTTTTTTAACTGTAACATTTATCACTGTACATAACATAATAGTATTACAGCATTATACATGTAATCTGGTGTGTACCAAGGTCTTGAACTGTGAAGGTCTTGGACAAGTAATTACACTCAAGTATAATGGATTTCAAGGGCTGCTATTGTCAAATAACAGAGTACAGAGAAACCTATGGAAAGTATGTGAGGTTGTAAATCTCAGGTTCAAACAACCAGCAGAATTCCATACTCATGACTATACTACAAAACTCATCTTTCACCAATCCCATCCACAGTCCTATGTTTTTGATACATGTGTTGATTAGTTTCATTGTGTTTCAGTTTAGGAGATAGTTCTTCAGAGAGTCATACACTACCAAGTCAGGATGCTGTATAACCACAGCAATGGAGGGCTGCTTCTCTCATTTGTTACGCACACAGGATCAGGTTGAAATCATTTAAAGTAAGGATGAAGTATTTACAGCACTAGCATACATATTTCATTTAATTACTTGGAAGAAGTTTGACGCAAAACTTATGTGTTCAGAGAAGCAAAGTACCGTAGCTGAACAAAATATTTTAGGTATTGGATCCTTCTGAGAAGTGATCAGCACTTTCTGCATTTTCTGGATACTTAATAAATTTTTTTGTTTAGTGAAAAATTTGCCTTACCTTAAAAATAATTCTCAGCAAGACAGCAGTAAATGCATAACATGGGAGTGCCTTTATTTTCTGCAACTGCAGAGAATTCTTCCTCCAAACTGTTTCTTATGAACTGTTAAGATTAGAAATAGACTGCTATCTTGAAAAATGGCCATATGGTACATCCTTAAAATTAAAATGCTTCAGAGCTTAAAAGACAACAGAAAAAGAAAAGAAAAAAGAAAAAAAAAAGAAAAAAAAAAAAAGAAATACAACTGCCTTTCTAATTCAATATATTAGATATATTGAAATTAAGGAAACAAAAATTCAAAGAAAAAAAATTGATTTCCTTGAAAATCTGATTCAATTGAGGAAAGACAAATGATTTAACATTTATTTTTAAAGTCATGTTGTTACCAAGGCTTTCAAAATACAGTACAGTGTTTCAAAATACTATTCTTACTATTCTTTAACAAGAATATTTATCTTTTCATAAGGGTGTCCTTTGATGAACTATGAAAGAGAACAATGATGGATGATAAACTGAAGTTCTTTTCTAAGAACCAAAATTAAAAGTGCAAAACAGAAAAATAAAATCATCTGCCAACTTCAAAAGAATTTCAAAGCATGAAATTCCTTAAGCTTGAAATATAATGCAATGATTTATGCTTAAAGATACAGTAAAGAGCTTTGAAATCTTGAGAAAACAGGAAAAAATGAATTGTCTATTCCGTGACTGATGACAATATGTCCACAAAGGATTTCTAATTCTGATATCCCAGATGTCTGGGATGTATGAACATGTCACACCCAGCAATCTTTTTAACTTTCAGTTCCTTTTTTTTCCTGTGGAATTGCATGAAATAAAACATTATTTAGGGCCAAGTTTCTTAACTGGAACTTGTCCAGCTCAGAAGTCTCTTTAGCAACAAGTAAAAAAAAAAAAACTCTTCCCCTCCAAAAATGGGAAGAAGGCACTTGTGCTGCATAAACATTTTCCTTCACCCAAAGTGCGTGTGACTGCGGATTTTGTTAGTTGTGACTGTTGCCACGAGCTGTGCATTTGTTGATATTTACTCATGTTGACCTTGTTGCTCCACTATGAGCAGAGATTAGCTGGTACCAGAAGACTCACCAATCATATATATACTATCTCATAGTGCTTTAATTCCATGTAAGCTTATTCTCTCCCCCTAAGTGGAGAATGTACTAAAAAAGGCTAGCTCGGAAAAACCGCCTTACTTTTATTTGTGTAATGATGCCAATGCCCTATTCTATGATTCTACAAAAATCAAACACATTATTGTCCAATTTGCAGCTCTGTACACATCTTCATTCTTCATAGGCTCCTAAAATGCACAGATCAAGAGCTCTTACTTGGCCTTGCATGTTTTTATTCCCTGTTGCTGAAATTAGCAAAAAAACTCCGAAGAAATAAAAAACATAAAACAAAACAAAACATAAAACAAAACAGCAAAAACATACAACTCCAGTAACAGAAAATTGAATCCTGGTGCCCCAGGTTTTATGAGGCTGGGATGAGTTGACAGACCTCTTCTAAGAGTCCCAGTGGATGTGAAAATGGGGCTGCTTTTGTGGCAAAAGTGTCAAAGGAGCAGAAGTTGTGCTTGTAAGTACAACCTTCCTCTTTTGGAAGGATGAAGAAAGAGGAGTTTAGGAGGTGTGGGTCATACCAAGTGTTTCAGTCGGTTCCTACTGGCATAGCTGTTTGGCTCTTTGCACTACACATGGTACTACACCCCATATGCACGCATCAAGATAACACTGTTTCTTTAATAATAATGGAGTTTGAAATAGGAATTCTTTACCTTAGTGTGCTTGCTGAACAAACACTGAAAGGCAGCAGGGAGGTAAATCATTGTTGCATGCTGAAGGGAAGCACGGCATTACTTATGAATGACTGCATGCATGGCTGCCTGACTCAATGAATGAATCACCCGGAATAAGGCTGCGCTGCTCCAGCTAACACAGAAACCTCTCGGATATTCATTTATAAAGCTCAGTCATAAATATTGTATATTCTACAAGGCAAGGAAGGAAGCACAGTCAGAGCTGGTTAATGTGTTTTATTTCCAGGGCTGGGTGCTTTGTGTTGTCGTGACGCTTGGCCCTGTGGGATCCCTGTGGGCACGAAGCCCTCTGGGGCTGTCAGCACAGACATCTCCAGCTGGGTTCATTGACCTGATGGGTTGTATCAGACACATTCATTAGAAACTGCAGTGCCACTGGGGAAAAATCATACTGGGAATTCAGTCATACAGCACGCTTTTAAAATCCAGGGGTATTATTAAGTATTTTAAATATTTTCATGTTGGCTTCCGCTTTTAAATAAAACTGGGCAGAGTCTAACAGGCCAGCATTTGTGAGGTGCTTACAGCTTGGCAATCTTACAGTGTCAGACTATCCAAAACATTGCCAATATTGACAATATCAGTTGATGTACCACAGCGGGAAACATTTCAAATGATGAAATATTTGTTCTGAAGGACAGTGTCTGTGCCATGACTTATTTAATTCTGAAAGTGAATGTTCCGTATTGCAGAAAGAAAATTTTCACAATTTTATTTGATTTTGAGAATGTTTCAACAAAAGAACACCATACTTCACACTCATCTGTCTTTGCTTGAAAAATAGATTTGCTGCTTTTTGTAATCAGCACACGATGAACAAAAGTCTCTCTATTCCTCCAGTAAAAAGAAACCTACTTTCAAAACACAAGATACTGAAAATCGACTAAATTCCTATGAAAATTTTAAGTTCTCCAGAATCTTTTAGGAGTTCCATTCTGATTTCAAGCTTTATGAGTGGAAATTGATCTATACTGATGAGCTCTGATGTGCAGACAAATGATGATATTTTATTCCAAGATACCAGTTCAAAAACAAACATAAAAAGCAAATTAAAAGAAACTACAGAAATATCACTGCTGGATACTTTTTAACTAAGGACAGTGCAGTTCTTTGGGCTTTCAGCCTTAGCAGATTTAGATATAATGCAGCTGTGCTTTGTGAAGCATGTCACACACAACATGTATACTGAAATTAAATGACAGGACAGTGTAAAGCGTGCAACATGAACCGCAGAAAAGAGTGTGCAGATGCTGGCAAACAAAATTGGAATACAATGTTAAGGCTAATAATGAAAGTCACATTCCTAGAAACAATCAAGCTAACATGAAGGATGCTTCCCTTCCCCCTCCCCCCTCCCCCCCGCCCCCAATAAGATGGAAGTAGGCTGCTGCAAATGAAATAAACAGAGGATTAGACTGAGATGAAAGAATGAAAGGAAAGCAGGCAGACTGTGTTTTCTCTTGTGCAGCTGCTTAACATGCTCTGGATAAACTGCTACTGAAGAACTCTGTAGCAGGATTGGTGCTATGTCACATAAAGCTGTTTATGTTGAGGCTGGGACAACAGGCTGCCCAGAGAAGCTGTGACTGTGCCAACCCTGGAGGTTTTCTACACCACATTTGGTAGGGCCCTGGGCAACCTCTGATGCCTGATTTCATGGCTGGCAATCCTGCCTGCAGTAGGGGGGTTGGAACTGGATGACCTTTATGTTGCCTTCCAACCCAAGCTGTTCTATGATATGATTCTGTGATACAGCATGTGGAGAGACTTTGCAGGAAAATACTGCTGAGACCACAAGCAGTGCTGTCCCACACTGGCAATGCTCAGATGGACACAGCCTTGCAAGCACTTACAGAAAACCCTCTCCATCATGCTGGGAACAGGAACCAGGGAGGCCAGGGGCAGCATTCAGGGCAAGGAGCCCCTCTCATTGAGGATTACCCCTGCCCCTACCATCCCCCTCTGTGATGATGACCAGTGAGGATGTGCTTCAGAGTAGGTCTGGTTATAAACTATCCTCCCACAGATAAGATTCTTGCATGCTAGGTCACCTTCTTCTGCATGATCCTGGACAGAAAGATTAGTCACTAAAAAGCACAGATGCTGACCACAGCATTTGCTATAACCACAGCCATGGTGACAGCTTCTTACTGCTTCTCTGGACACACATCTCCTCTGGTATGAGTTGTGAGTATATTGTTGATAATGCAAGTTGGCATTTCTCCGGACGTGACATCTAACATTTGCTTCTTGTAATAGGGCAGGACTGCTCTCACAGAACAGAACAGAGCGGCTGCAAGCCACATGCTGCTCAGTTCAGAGCCCAGAGGAAATGAATGCGCTCGCAGATGGGAGGAGGCAGCAGTGGCTTCCCAGTGTGCTTTTGCAGATACATTGTACTGAATAACTGAATAACAGAATCACAGAATGGCTTAGGTTGGAAGGAACCTTAAAGATTGAGTTCCAAACCCGCTGCCGTGGGCAGGGTTGCCAGCCACAAGATCAGGCTGTCCAGGGCCCCATACTGGGCTCAGTAATTCTTGCTAATTAACTTTGCCTACAGATGGGAGAGCACAGTGCCAACAGCAGCAGCATGGTCAGCCTGCCAGCCATGCAGTGCAGCCCCATAGTGTAGTCCAGTCCATAGTGCATTGCAGTCCATAGTGTAACAGTTCAACAGTTTAGTGCAAAAAAGGTGCAAGGATAACCATTGATGCTGGTTGTTCTCTCTTTTTCTTCTAGCCCACAATGTAGGAATTTCACCCTGTTGCAACTCTTCTGCTGCAGCTGGCCATGTTTTCCTCTAGGCATGAAGATGGAGATCTGCACAGGGTGTCAGAATACTCTCCAGCTTGTGAACACAAAACTACCATAAATGCTCTCTGGAAATGCAAGCACGATAAGTAGTGGTTGTATTTAGTGTAGATGCTTTCACTTTGTAAAGTAGAACCCCAGTGCACAAACCACTCCTCCTTGCACAGCCGTGACTTGATGGTTGACTGCATTTGCGAAACCTCCCTGTTAGGGCAACACCTGAGTGTCAGCACCTCTTGCTCCCCTGACCCCTTTGCAAGTTGCAGTGCTTCACTGCCCTGCCTTCCCTGCACACAAGCTGCTTCTGCTCACACACAGTTTTTAGGGCTCTACTGAACTGTGTCCCCTCTGATGGCAAGATGCATGTCTCCTCCTGTTTGGTTGGCGTTGTGCTGCCTGCTGTAGTGTGACAATGTCCTGTCCAATGCTGAGCTGGGGGGCTGGAAGGAGAATGCTTGGGTAGTTAAACCAACTTAAGCACTCTGAAATGTGTCAGAAGTATTTGTTACAGTGATGGAACCTGGTGTGTAATTCAGATCTAAATCTGCAGTCACACTCCTCTGCTTCCCTGGAGCAAAGTGAAAGACCCAAATCTGCACACCTCCAGGTTTATGTGTGCCTTCTAGGTCTGGGCTTTAGGCCTGAGTGTGTCCACAAGCTTGGGGAGCACAGCAACATACAGCCCTACCCCAGCAGGCAGATCCCTCCCTCTACAAACCGGCGCAGCAGGTTGAAAGGCAGCTCCAAAGCTGTTGCTCCTAGTTGTAAGTGTGGAGATGTTTCCAGCTTTGCGTATTTCAGAAACCAAGTTTCCAGGTCAGATCTTGAATGTAGTCTGAGTGTTCATCCTTCAATTCTGTTTTTCCTCTGGTTTCTCTGACAGATAACATAGTGCAAGTGAATGCCTAAAAATAATACAGCATTCAGGTTTTGTATTTTCCTTTTTGTTTCATTCCCTCAATTCATTTTCTTGGATCTGGTTTTCCATGACTGTAACTCCCCTTTCAGAGGAGGCTGGTTCTTTTTAAAAATACTCACTTCTGTGTAACTGAGTAGGATGAGTCATGTAGCAGGAAAAGTTAAGAATCATAAACACTGACTCTGGCAATACATTGCTTCTATTAGTAGCAATTCCTTTATGACCTGAAGACTTCCATAGCAGCATAAATATTTTAAATGGTTGAAGCAATTCAAATAATCTTCATTTGCTCAGGCATTAAAAATGCAGCAGTCAAGGAAGGAAAGCTTGCTAACAGCTTTCAGACATAGAGTTATAGCCCCAGCCATGACTGCATCACTGCATGGCCATAACTTTCCAGGTGGGTTTACAATGCAAAAGTCAGCTGTTGGCCAAAGCACACAGAACTGAAGACCTCTGGAACCAAAATCATAAACCATGCCTTGACCTGATGAGCAATAGGCACTGTAAGAGCACCTTGCCTCTTCAGGCTAAGTGCTTCATGAACGGGGTAGAGCAGCATGCAGCTGTTTCTCAAAGATAGCTCTCAAGACCGTTATAAATCCTTCAGATGCTATGCTTGTTGCTTTTGTAGTGACTGATTGGTAAGTAATCCATGCCAAAATAGGGGGATAGAGAAATTTTATCTACACCTGTAATTCTTAAAAAAAATAAATAAGGCTGCTCCAGTAAAGCCCCTGTGAGGGCAAATAATGGTAAAGTAACTTCAAAGAAAAAGAATTGGAACGCAAAATAAGTGCTTTGTTTGGGGGCTTTTTCAGTTCAAAGGCTTTAAAACAAGGTGGGGACTGACCCGCAGGCAATCAGAGTGGTGTTTTCATAGCATGAAACCAAAGCTATGTGTTACGTGTAGGCGTAGGAGACAGGAGTTGAGACTTTCATATACTGAACTTTAAAATACAAAAATAAACACAACCCTCCTTAAGAACGTGCAAGTTTTCTTTCTGATTTCTTTGCATTCTGTTTAATATGTTTCTTTGATATCTCATTTGAATTTGATGTTTTGAGGGTAGAAGCACCTGGCAGCTGTGGTTATTACTGAAAACTGAGTAATAAACAGTGCTCATAGCGATGATTTTGTTTGCAGGTTATGTGTGGAATAAACCCTTCAGGTCTAGATCTAATGTGGATTTGCCATTTGAGCGAGGCCGTGTCTGGTCTTGCTTATCTCATGAGCACTGCCCACGATGTGACCACTCAGAGGAAGGTGGAAACATCCATTCTGAATGTACTGTATCTTTGTGACGTGTATGCCATGACTTTGTGAGAAATGACACAAGTTACCATGCTTCTGCCTGACCTGTTCTTATCCCACAGAGAAATGATGCTTAAAAAAGAAATTGTAGCTCAGTCTCACTGCAGACATAGTCCAGTGTTATTCTATTTATTGATTCTAATTTTCTAAATATTCAAAAAATTATTCTAGTAACTTACTCATTCTTTCCTTCAAGCTGTTGCAATGTAGAATTCTGCTAGGGTCACTGGAACATTTTATTTTCAACAGAAAGAACCCCCTGTTGTCTTTATTCTTTCTCATATCTTAGTTTATTTTTTAAATCTAATCATTTTTTTCCTTTGCCTAATGTCACATTATTTCCAACATAAGAACATTACTCTCTAGATTATTTCAGTCATATTCTCAGTCAATGTCATTTCTAGAATCTAGGCTGTCTTGAGTAGAGGCTAAGCCATAAACTGTTCTTTCTTTTCTTTCACACACAGTGTGATCTGAACTTTATGTAGGACTGTTCACATGGATAAATACTTGGTAAGGTGAATCAGGGTTGAAAAACCTGGCCCTAAAGCTTAACCAAGAGATATATCAGATCAGTTCTCCAAAGATAAATGAATGATGTTATTATTTTATTAAGACAAATACTACTTTGGTTCATAGAATAAACAAGCTTCCTCTCAGTCCTGTCATATGATATTCATGCTGGAGTTCAGTTGAACAAGAGTGCATTCATTTCATAATAAATAACTCGTGGTTATACAACACCTTTGACCACAAAGTGTTCTAAGGGCTGTGTTGTGCTCATTCCACAGTTACTGAAAAAAAAAAAAGAAAAACAAATCCAAAGAAAAGTGAGGCATGTGGTTAATTGTGTGAGTAAACTGCAAACAGATTGCGGATAGTCCTCTACCAAAGGCCAGTTTTATCAGAGAATTTGTTTTGCCCCTTATTTGCTTGAAGCAAACACACACTCAGTACAATGACAAGGAAACTGAGTCTCTATGTGTAACTGACCTACAGTCACAGAAGCTGTAGTTAATAGAGCTGGCTTTTAAACTCAGGACCTCCTGTCCTACCATCCTTTGTTCACAAACTTCCTCTCCAATGGTGAGTGCCTGAGAACAAACAATAATTTTAATCAACTTTTTCTACTGAGGACAGAAAAGGGAGGAATGCATGTTTCAAGGCTTGAAAATGCTGAAATCCCCATCAGGATACTGAAAAGAGCTTAGAGCTTAGAGATCTCTTGACCTGAATTTGTTTCTAGGAATCTGCAGATCGAGTTTATTCTTCTGTTTATTAAATTTATTGTTTGGATGACTACAACATATTTGTGGAAAACATGAAATCATGAAAGACTTATGGTAGTTACCATGAATACTCATTCATCTGAAACATCATCTGGGAAGCATCTTCACAATTAATTGCTTCAAGATTGCAGTTTCCCAACCAGATAGTACAAACAGAACTGTATAGCCTAAATGACATGTTACTTACCACTAATAGTACCCAGTGAATAACACTGATGTATTCTGCAGACAGACAATCTGCAGAATGGAATGTGTCCATCTGAGCCATGCAGTGAACCCCCCCAGGACTGCAGTCAGACAGGGAGTGCTTGTGAATTATGGGTAAACAGGAAAAAATCCTAAAGCTTATTGAGGAATGATTAGTGATAAGTGAGGTGATATCATCCATGACTTCTTCTGCATATTTATTTTCTAGATATGAGCAAACTCAGCTCTCACTCCTCATAAAAAAGTTACGTTTTTGAAGCATGAAGGTTGTCAAGCTAATTCAGGTCTAACAGCTCTATAGCAGACTACAGATATATCTGGATCAAAGAGAATTGTAAAAGATTTTGCGTCTAACATGTTTGAAGTTGAATCTTTCAAGGTGCTTTTAAAACATCTAGAAAGAGCCATAGATACCATTAAAATCTGTATATTCGTATGCTGTGTTCTGTATACTCATTTCTATGAAGGTTAGAGATGGGATGACAACACATTCAGCTCACCAAGAATGAATTCTCTACACAGGTGACTGTCATATATTTGCTCAGGCTTGATTTACTTCAGCTATGTTGACTGTCACTTTAGTCCTCATAATCATTTATATAACTGTAAAGTATTATTGAAATATTATGGAATCATAGGATTGTTTCAGTTTGAATGGCCTTTAAAGGTCATCTAGACCAGCTCCCTTGCAGTGAACAGGGACATCTACAGCATTCACCTCATCGTATCCTAATTGTTCTGTGTGATATCTTTGCTCCAAAAGGCCTAATCTCAGTGATGTGTTCTGCACATGTAACATATTTGGATCTTTAGGAACTTGAAGAGTAGAGGCATTTATAATCCTAGTACATTCAATCTATGTCTCAACATGCCTAATCCAATGCTTCACCTTGCAAATGAAGATGCTTTTAAAATGTGTTTTCCTTTCTCTGGAGCCAGTATTAGACAAATTTATGCTTTTTTTTTTTTTTTTTTTTCTTTTTTTCCCTTCGTCAACAGCATAATTCACATAGTGGCTTGCAAATCCATAATAGCAACATTTTAGAGAGATCTCTACCACTGACAGTTCCTTATGAATAGGTATTGGAAATGGACTTCTCTTACAGCAGTTTGTTAACACTGGCAGTCTTAGTATTTCAGACTCAGTTTTAATGTAGGGATCACGCAGGATCAGCCACTTGAATAAATGGTACTCGTCACTGGTGAG
The DNA here is from genome assembly GCF_019238085.1 of Lagopus leucura. Taxonomy (NCBI): domain Eukaryota; kingdom Metazoa; phylum Chordata; class Aves; order Galliformes; family Phasianidae; genus Lagopus; species Lagopus leucura. The sequence goes on along the minus strand of NW_024962335.1, from coordinate 5,267,744 downwards.
CTTGTCTCCTGAAATAACCCTGCTCTGCTGTACTGTTACTTCCATACCAGGAAAAGTAAACAGACTGCTTAATTTCTCTTCTAGCTCTGAAGACTTTCTGCCTTTCTAGTCTTATTAAACAGGCCTCAGTTTTTCTTATCTAAAAAAACGAATCTTCTCTTCTGTGCTTTTAAAGCTTGATCAGGTGCTTTTTGGTCAGTGGAAATCTCCTCACTTACTGCAGTGGCCTTTCATTTAATCTCCATATTCTTTCACCTCCTGTACCATTGAAGTTCTTTGATTTTAGATTTTTCATGAGAAAATGGATTTTTTTTTTTGCCAGTCATCTCATGCATAATGAATCTCTATCCCTCCCACTGGAATAAGCAGGCTAGATTCTTGACTAGCCAAAGTCAACAGCAGATTTAACCTTACCATCCCTAGGTACAGCATGTGGACTTTAGGACATTGAGACTTGGGGAGGAGGTGTGATGAACAGTGCTTAAAGCAGATGTATTTGTGTTTTGGAGAGATGTGAGCTGTTATTCACCCTGAGGTGGAAGGAAAGGCACCAGAAAAGGGGGAGAAGTTTGGCCCCATATGGGACAGTAAGAGGAAGTGAGAAAATTGAAGTAAATGCAACCAGTATCATTGTATGGCAGTTTAGAACCTGAATCTAAGAAACACTGCAAGCATTCAGTTACTTGTTTTGGCTGAGGGTCAGTGAAAGGGATGTTACTTAGAGTTTTCAAAAATTTGGCAACAGAACAACTACATGTGAATGATGTTCCAAGGGAGGATGTAGCACTGAGACAAAGATTTCATACAGATAATACTTGGCTCCAGGCTTGAAAGATTTAGATATCTCCAATACAAACACCAGGACACTAACAGGAAAGATCAAACACACCCAATGAATCTTTATTACGTTATAAACATCAAGAAAAGCCTTCTAGCCAGCTGTGCTGCTCATCTGCTCCTAGGTACATAAGAAGTTGGAAATCAAACTGAATTTCCTAACCTCTCAAAAAATTCCACCTTAAAACACTTCTCTGAAAAGCTAGCCTTTACACTATTTCTTTCCAGTTTCCAGTTTGCAGCTGCAACAGATCACTTCCCACATCTCTGTGCAGTTCTGCAGACTCATTAGCTGTTGCTTCTGGTTTCCCGTTGAGCTGTGGCTGAGCGGTCCCGGCCCTGCTCCAGCACCATACATGGACGTGTGCCCTCACTGGGGCCCTGTAATTTTTTGGAAATTGGACTCCTGTGCTGTTGAGCTCCAGAAGAATGGCTTTTGTAGTAGATTCTCCAAGGCACCTTCATGCTTTCTACATCCTCAGTAAAGTGCACAGTGCACATGCTAAACCAATGTATCCCATCTATGCAATCGTAATGAAACCACTGTGTTCATCTTACTACTTAACGAAAATATGGTAGGGTTTTTTCAACTCCATCTCCAATGTCAGATCATATTTTCAAAGCAAAGTACCATAATAACCACAGCAAAGACATAAACACATTTGCAGAGTCTACCAAAACCAGGTACTATATGTTGTTTTTCTGTAAGTTGATGAAGGCGGGGAGAGAGAAAAAACAATGTGCTATGGGTAGGAAATCTTGAAATTTAGGCATTGAGAAAATATTTTCAGCAGCTCTCCGTACTGATCCTGACACGTCCTTAGTTAAAGTAAACATGGTGAAGGTGTCATATGTGTCAGACTGGCAGTGACATCATGGTGAGATGTGATGCAGTGGCTGCTACTGTTGCCTCAGGCTCTTGTCTGAGCCTGACTGCCTCCAACTACTCCTACTCTTTTTTCCTTCAGCCACTCTCTGTTGGAGCAAGAAAAGGGGAAAAAATTCTTAAACAAAGCGCTTTGTAAATGATGCTTGCCTCTTATTAGAAACGGGACACTGGAAGATGATGACTAGGAAGTCACACTGCCCATGCTCTGCCAGAGTAAAAAGACAAAAAGGAAAAAAATAAATAAATTGTCAGAGTAGTCTAATGAATAGTTTGCAAATCAGAAACATGATATCCCAAAGCCCCATTTCTATGAACTTGCATTTCAGATACTGTTTTGCTTTCTCATGAGCAGGACAATGTTGCTTAGAAGATTCCTTAGTAGCGTCACAGTTCTGTGCTTTCTCTCGTAGTCCATTATTGGTACTCTAATTTACACACTGGCATTTTCAGAGACATTTTCTCTGAAATGTCTCTGGACATTTTTACCCAGTGTTCTCAGTGAGGTGACAGCAGGTGTGGTACAGAGAGATCAGTCACATGGCAGGGGTGCTCTGAAGTTTGCTTTTATTCAGGAACAGGAGGCAGGCTGAAGTTAGGCAGGAGGAAGTAGATGTCACCGCAGCTGTGCCAAATATCTAATGCATAACATTAACACTGGCAAAAGAGGAAAGGAAATTTAAATGTGGGGAGGGAAGGCATCTCTAGGGAAAAGGCACGTTAAAATACTAAGAGGAACCCAAAAGAAGTCTGTTTTTGATTTGAAGACCATAGCCCTGCCCCCTGCCCAGAGGAACTGAAAGAGACTCTTTTGTAACAACCAGGGCTGTGAATGTTGCACAAGCAGCTGAGAAGCATCCTGGGACATCCACGAGACTTCTGTGGATAAATATAGAGGAGGAGGAGGAAGGCGTTGAACACTATCTCACGGCTTACAGAGAGAAGACAAGAGTAGCAAAGTATATTTTGCTGCTCAGATTATTAACCTGGTGAAAACACTAATGTTCCCTGTAGTCTGGGAACTGATGCTATGAGAGTGGTGAAGACAAGGAGCTAAGTTTCCTCTGCTCCTGGGTTTTACCCTGACAGAATTTTTATTCCTCCTATCTTCTCACAGGCCTAAGAAGAAGCAGGGACTTGACGCTGACTTTGCAGTTATGATTCCTACATGGACATCTTGATTGCTCTGCGAACTTCTGTCTGCTTTGAAGGCAAATGTGAAACTTTCCCTCATTTTGCTGGGTCCCGATTATCATAGTTCAAAAATTACCCTGTTCCATGTTCTTTATCCTCTGGTTTTATTCATTTATACTTAGCAAAAATAAATTAAATAGAAAAGTAGAACCAGCACGTCTGAAATAAAAAATTCACATACAACATTTAATACCCTATTTTCTTTATAAAAAGATGGTTGCCCAAGTTTTTAGAAGCCTCATATGGCATAAATTTGACTGAAGACCTACTTTCAACATATGCTAAGCAGCAACAGCTTACACTGAATAGAACAGGAGCTGTGATAACTTCACACTTTTGCAAACCAGACCAAGAATCCACAAAGTACTGTAAAATTTCCCACTACTTTCAGGAAAATAAAACCTTTGATTATCAGGCTTTGGACTTTTAAAGAATTTCCTCAGCTTGGGTAGCAATCAAGAAGTGGGAAAAGTCAAAAAGATCCCATCATGACATTCAAAATGTATTTGCTTTTGCAAGCTGCTATGTGAAGGCATTTGTATCACCTAAGCAATGAACTTTAATTGCTTTGCACCTCAGTGGCTGGATACCTTGAAGGAGGATAACAATATTAATAGTATGGGTCGTAATTGGAGCTTCTCCTTCAGCTTAGGGGATAGAATTACAAGGCCAAGTTCTGCCCTCATTTAATTTCATATAGCTTGACTGTGGATGTTCAGGAGTACTGTGGTTTATCTGCGAAATTAGTGTCACTGATGCCTTGCAATTCAGATAGTACACAGCATCATATAAAACAGGTTTGTTCGGTCTTCTATGCATCATAGGCCACACACATTGCAGGGCCTGCTGGTAGGGATTAGCTCCTTCATTTGAAGGCACTTACCTGGAGCGCAGCTCAGGAGGAATTATGAGGTGACTTTATTGAATGATTTTCCTAATTGTTCCAGTGGACATAAGTGAGTTCCTCTCTATAAATGAAACTGGTATAATTGGCTCCTAACAATTACGGCTGTTTTTGATAAGGGTTTTCTCTCTTGAGGCTTCAGAAGGTTCATCTGTTATTCTCAACTGATAAAATCTGTATACCAGCTAACACTAGTATATTCACTAGAGACTTGTAACTGGGAACAGAGCAAAAGTCAGAAATAGTAACAGTTTTTGGGCAGAGCACAACCCTATAGTGTTCAGCCTACAAAGATCATTTATTGGGTTTGGTTCATATTGAAAAAGAACAAATTATTGATTATTTTTTCTATTTTGAGAAGAAGAGATGGCTCTGTAACCTTTCAGGCTATGTGCAATTAGCCCCAGGGCTGATTCCTGGCCTGGAGACCAAGTCACATGGACTGGCTCATGTCCTGCCCCTTCTATGGCAGATTTGTCTTGAATAAAACTAGCTGTAATAAGTGAACAATAAAACAGTGTGGACAATCAGAGCTTCAGTGTTCAAGCTTGTTCCTCAGCTCTCTGTTTCTTAACTGAAGGCATCCTTCAAAGTCTATTGGAGCCCTCTTTTCCATGATCCTATGAAAGTGATTATTCATTGTACTGAGTTACTAAAAGTAACTAAAGCTTGTGAGAGTAAATCTCTTTCAGTGAATATATAGTAAGGGGCGAAGAATTTCATTATTGAGATTCCACCACAGTCCAAGACAAAAATAATGCTAAACTTTTGCTTGACAAAATTATAAGATTTTCTGGTCCATCTATTCTGCTGTCTCAGTTCAAGGCAGGGGCAACAAAGAATGAAAGGTTTAAGGCAATCCAGTGCTTTGTGTTTTTATAATAGGCTAGAGAGTCCAGAAGGAAGATCACAGAAAATCATAACTATAGCTTTGCTCACGTGTGAAGGAGTCCAAAGCCCAAATGGGTTAATAGCCCATAGGCTCTGAAAAGTTTATCAAAAAACAATAACAGGCCACCTTGTTATACTGATGTCTATATATCTCCCTGCTGTACATCACAAGAGCTATGTTCCATAATTGACAATAAGTCTGAAGCCAGATAGCTAATTTAAACATCATTACTCATGTTCTCTATAACACTGGCATAGAGGCATGGTGGAAAATAAATGCACATATAAACACTGTGTACCTTCCCCTCACACAGACAGACTTTCTATGAATTACCTGTGAGTTGCAATGATTGAGCCATGTATGGGGGAAGCACAATTTAGTTGCATAAACGCTGGAGGCTTCTCTAATTAAACACTGTGGAACACTGGGATCTTTTGAAATAAATATACAAGAACATGAAATAGCACTTTTTTTTTTTTTCACTGTACACTTGCACCAGATTAGTCCAGGCAAAAATGTAGAAAAAAAATTAAAGACCACTCATTGAATATAAGTTCTTTTCTGTAGCACTTGTCTCCTGCTCTAGTGGAAAAAAAATCAACCAGATTGGTCTTTTAGAAGTATTATGTTATGACATATCGTCTTCTGTAAGACTAAATACTTTAATTTCTGTGCAAAAGCATAGACGCACTTTTATGAAATTGCACATTTAATCCTTCCTCATTCTTAACTCTCTCATGCAACTGAATTGTCCGCATATATGGTGTATGAAATCTTACTGCCTTAGTACCTTCAGAAAGGCAGCTTTCTGAGGGAACTGGATAGTACATTATTGCTGTCAATTCTCTCCTTACTCACAGGCAGCCCAGCTTTTTAAATTAATTATCTAAAGGGGCATGCTTCTACTGGGATCTTTGTACCTTTACTTCTAGAATAGTGCTAGTTTGTTCTTCAGAATGCTTTTCCACCTGCCTTTCCTGGAAAAAAACAACCAAAAACACACTGCACTGATGATCAGTTATTACTCATTGACTGTTAACTCATGAGAAAATTCCTTTGACCTAATCACGTCCTGTAGCTTGATTAAGTAAATACACACACATGGAACTTCTGGAAGACATAGCACAAGAGCAGCTTGACATTTGCACTGTGGTGCCTTGGACCCTACAAATGCTCTATGAGGAGCACCAAGTCACAACTCCTGTCCCAGACCATACTTGCTTTATATCTCCAGTGACAGCAGAGTGTTCTGGTGAATATGGAGCCCATCACAAAAGCAGTTCTTCACTTCCTCTCAGGGAAGTTTTCTTCCTTATCGCCATGAGATAAAGACAAAAAGGGGTAAAAGGTAAAGCTTTTTCATCTACACATGTATAAAGGCACAATTTTGAGTCGTTAAATTCACTGATTATTCTCAGGTTTTGTGGATGTTACTCAGCAAATAAATTGAGAGATCAAAACTAGAAGTAATTTTAAAAGCCAAATCAAAGGGCAAAATGAAGAATTTCTGTACAGGAAGCTCTTCGAAAACACGTGGGTGTTATTCATTTCACCTCTGAATGTTTTTTATCTCCTTACAGACCAAAATGTTTTTTATGTATTTGGCAATGAAAGTGATGGGGTTGTGAAACAGTACTGATAGTGTACTTTGAGAAAGTCAGGAGAGTAAGTTTTTAGAAGCAAAGAGAAAAGGAAGAGAAGGCAGATCTGATAAGACTGTGGTGCATACCAGTGACAACCAGAGCTGCTCCATATCAGGATGAGAGAGAAGTAGCTACACTGATAAAAAGGAAATATTTGGTCACCATCAGCTTTCCCAGAGCATCTACTAGCACAACAGACCTAATGAGTAAATCCACATTGGCAGCATGAGTCATTTCTCTCAGCTGCATGAACAGAACTTAAAGACTATATGCTGGGCACCCTGGCCTCTCCTATTTCAAAACAGCAGAGAGTATTTTCAAGGAGCTGAATGAAATAATTATCTGATTGGGAAATAATACACAAGAGGCCGGTGTCTGCTGGAGAGAATTATAAATTGACGCCAGATAACCCATGGAGGGAGGCTGTTTGACTTTGAACAAGAGCAATGCAGCCTTTGGAGAACAAGCTAGGATATCAGCTTGCCTCTATTCAGTTCTTCTAGCTCGGTTACTAAAATATCCAATGCAATTGCAGTAGTTATTGTGGCTGTAAGACCTTTACTGTAACAGATGTTAAAAAGCAACCCTTAATTGTAATGAGAGGGTGCAGTTTTCCAGGCCATGGAAAACGTAGCAGACTTCCAACAAAATACAGATTGTACATATGCATATCCTCAGATTTAAGCAGAGAAATAGTCAGATAGAACTAAAGTATCTTTTGGTTAATTTATGAGGGAAACACTTGTAATGTAAAGGCAACCTGTTTTTCTCACTCTCATTTAGTTTATTCCAGAGGTAGTTTTTGACAGCTTGGTTGAATCTACTGGCAAAGCCATCTCCCCAACACTGTGGAGTGACTGAAGGACTGTAGATTAATATTTTTTAGAAAGTTAATAATCCTGTAAAAGGAATCAGAGAAGCCTGTTTTCATGGGATACTGGACTTGGTCTGACCATGCTTGGAAACTGCTCTGAAGCTGCTCTTTGTTTGTTCATGTGTTTGCTTGCTTAAGTAAATGCAGTATTTGGGATATTTGCAAGAAATACTGGAAAACTGCAGTATTAAACCATATAGGAGATGACTCTGAGAAAAGAGCAAGTTACTCTGAGACAGGCTGTGTGCAACTGAAAGCAGAGAACTTGAGATTGTTCATATTTTTTCAGGCGTTTGCTGAACCTTGTTATACCAAGTACAGGATATTTAAAGTAAATTAATCTTGCACTTGGAGTCTGAGTCACTGTTTTCATATCCTACATAATATTAACATTACAGAAACTGGTCCATGTACTACGTGCAGCCTACAGCAAACTGTTTTGCCCCAGTGGATGATGAACTTTCTGAGTTCTTCAGTGATCTTCACACTTCTGCATGTTTTTGCAGTGTTCCATTCCTACCCCTCATCATTATGAAATTAATTAAAAATGGGAGTGTCCTGGCAACAAGATGCATGCTTAATTTTGCCTACCAGCAGGAAATCCTATGATATGAAATATGAAAACAGACTTTAGGAGGTCACACTTTAAAATGAAAGCTGTCTTTTGTAAGTTAAGTTTGTAACATGAACATTTTTATTCTGCTCACATGTATACTTGGACCCATCTCGTGCATGCCTGGGAAGCTTCATTATCTTTACCAAAGCATAGATTTGGCTTGGCATGAAATTTTACAAAATCTTGCTAAGGAGATTTATAGGGAAAGTACTAGCTGCACTTTCATAACTCATAAGACAAGGGCCATAGTCTTCACTAACAACTTCTTTACTGCTGTATAAACTTATCCAGAAACTTAAATTACTTTGAGTGACAATGATTAAAGAACATTTTACAAAAGCCCCATGTGGCATACACTATCCTTCAGTAAAATAATACAAAAATAATTAGCAGGAAGCAACTGAATACTTAAGAGAGTTGTAGGAAATAGATCAGTAAAGTTGTGAGGCTAAATTCATCCCCAGTGTAATTCCTCTGACTTCATTCTGAGGGGAGGTTTGGAATAAGCACCTCAGTGCAATGTCTGACTGCTGGGAAGTATCACCTCTAAACTGACCTGCTATGCCATGCCCCACTCCTGGGGTCTCCACTAGTCTTGATCCAGCTGTTATCTGCCAGTTTATTAAGATCAGCTGCATTAGAGACTTGTAAGTCTTCCCTGCCAAAAAATAAACAACTGAAGAGCTTGCATGTGTGCACATGAAGGCGTATGTAGACACCAAAGCTTCCATTAGTTAGCTTAATTGGTAGTGGCCTACTCAACTATTTACACATGAGAGCGTGTTTAATGGAAAAAAATCATTGACAAAAATTAGAAAAAAAAATTGAACTTAAAACAAATATCTAAGGTTTAACATTCATAATTTGTTTAGCCTGTCTTGAGGAAAAACTAACAGTTTATTTTGAGTAATTCTTTTAGAATGTATTAGAACCTGGTATTGCTCAGCACTCTCTGGAATTTGTGATCAACTTCTGAAATACCCCATTGCAAAACAGGTATGGGAAATATGATTGAGAGCCTGGGAGAAGGTAAGGGAGACACTGGACCATAGGAAATGCACAACTTCATAGAAAAGTAGTAAATCATCCCTTTTTATTCTTTTTTAAGACTACATTTACATTTCAACCCCCAAATTTTTCTCATTCACCGAACAAAACTGTTCTCTGATTTGCCATACCTGGAAGTGAGCTGTGGTGAGCAGCAAGCCTGAATCATCAGCAGGGGCTGATGAGGAATAAATGAGCTGTTAGTCCTCTGCTCCTTTTCTGTCTTCCACCATTCAGTGCAAGTCAATTGTCCAGATTTTACTAGTGTTATTAATGTCAGTTCATAATTGCTGCTGATAATTGAATAAGAAAAAATAAAGCATTGCCTTAATTGGACATTTTACCACCTACTTTGAGATTCCCATCTTTGGTTTTCGACTTCCACCCACTTTTCCAGCCTCCACAGCCCCCAACACCATCCTGTTTGCCCATACAACTCTTCTATCTCCTTTTCCTGACAAAAAAAAAAGACCAAAAAAAAAAAAAAAAGACAAAAAGTCCCCCCCACGAGTACAACTGATTTATCTAGATGAGAAAAAAAAACTTTAAAATAAACTGATATGTGTCCCCTGTGAAGATCCGTGGATGTATGCTACAGCGGGAAAAAAAGATGTATTTCACCAGCAGACATAGCTGTGTCTCTGACATTTGATAAGAAAGAGATCTGCTTGTGTGCTGAATTCTAAAGCCATTTAATGATCAAAGAGCAATCCTGATTTTATCTTCCAGGGCTTCCTCAGTGGTGATAAGATTAATTCTTTTAATGTTATGTTAGACTGCTCTAACCATAAATAGATGTGTAAAAATACAAACACGCAAGACTTGAGAAGAAAAAAGGAGCATTACTTCAGAGGGAGAGACCATTTTAAATGCATACAAATATATACTTACTCATATTTTTTCATTTCTTTCTCCCCTTCAATTTCAAATCTTATAGGCTCTTCATTTAAAAATTTTATAAAACTACAGAATTACAAGATTATTGTTCACACGGATGGGGAGTGAAAAAATGTTATCAACCAAGATATTACTGCTTTCTGTTTCTTCTTTTCATATCTTTCACATCTTTCTTCTCTTTCTGTTTCTTTTTTTCTTTCTTTCTGCTGTGCTGATTTCAAATTTTATAGCATCTCTACCCTACTGCTAATTCTGTCTGCCTTCTGGGTGATAGATGGGATGTTGGATGTGGGCCCTTCCCTGCAGGAACTCAGCTGGCACTTGCAAAGGCGGCTGTCCCTAGCAGACATCAGTCTGGAATGTGGCAGGGGATCCCCTTCCAGAGGTCAAGAGTGAAGCCGGAAATGCTCATAGCTATTAATACTGGCTTTATTTTTATGATGAAAATTTGGCAAGTGTAATACTTTCAGGTCCATTCCTACTCAAAGTGCTATTGTAAATGTTGGCATTAGACCAAATGGGTGAACTGAGTTTAGTAAAACTAACCCCATTCTCTTCCTCTTCTCCCTCCCATAAGTATAATCAATAGAATAATTAATGCACTGCCATAACTTAAAAAAATAATTCTGTTCTGGGAGCTCAATTACACATTCAGACATGAAATTTAAGTCTGGTAAACTACAAACCCCTGAGGAAATTTTTTGTTCACAGCATAGGGTAGCAAACTCATATTCTGTCTCTCACAAGGAAAAGTTAAAATCAGTAGCATTTATGACCTTTCAATAGGGTTACACAGTTGGCTTATTTAAAAAGTAGTTTTAACTGACTTTTTTATTTTTTGTTTTTGGAATAAAATCAAATTTTGCATGTGTAAGAATATACTTGCATAAGTGATGAGGAATTTACAAATCCAATGGCATGCGCAGTGTGAGATCTGAAAATCTGGAAATTGGTATGCTGTTCTGCTTTTCAGCAGAGCTATTTTGGCAGCTGCATGAAGTGCCTGTTCTAGAAAGCACGGCATTTAACTTGCACTCTAATGATTCCTGCATTCCTGCCATTTTTGTCCCCACAGTAGCACATCAAAGAAGCCTGTGGCATTTTGGAAGTCAGGGTGAATACAATATTTACTAACTAGATCTATTTCTGGAGACATGTAGTTAGAGGGCGGGCAATTATGAATTAGTCCTATACTTGGATGGGGCATCATGATACTGGATATTGGATGAACATATACTCACAGGAATTAAGCAGAAACTCTGCACCTAGTTCCATCATCACTGCTGAGCTGAGAAAATAAGAAAGAGGTGAAAGCAATGCATAGAGATTACAAGTGAGTCCACAGTTCTCTGTTTGAGGACTTTGTAATAACTCTAAGTCTTGGCTTTACAGAGTTGGATAAAAGAGAGAGGAAAGGGATATCGGAGAAACTGAAGTATGCTAAGATAAAGTTACTTTTAGAAGCAAAAGAAATGGAAGAATTGGGATTGTAGTCAAAATCTTCACGTGCCTGAGTGAACAACAATTTCAGTAGCATGTGCTATCACTCCTTGAGTCTATCAGATACACTTCATCAGCTACCTCCCTGTTAGCAGCCCTAGTATGGGGACTGATAATGGCAATTTCACTCTGTAACCCTTCTTGCTCTTTATGTTAAAATCAGAGGAACAAGGATGCAGAGCTGTGCCTGAAACCACTCAATTCAACCAACAGTTGAAATTACAGCCAGCTCCTGGATGGCTGATCTGGGATATTTGCTAGACTTTGCTGCATGATCTTCTGGACCTCAGCCCCTCAATGTCAACCACTGATGACTCTTGCTGATACTCCTATGAGCCATGTCTGCCAGCCTCATGTAGCAGAGGGCTTCTCCTTCCTTTCTCCTCTCTCTCACATATCTTTCCTCTTGTCAGGCTCAGAGAATTCCACCAGTATGGGCACTGAAGAGGCAAAAAGAACTACTGCAGATGAGCTTCCTCTGCAATGCTCTGGCCAAAAGAGCTAACATCTGATATATGGATGTGGTACCATGATTTAACCTTTTCATACACCCTCAGTGAGACCAGACGCAGGTTTGATGATGACAGTTTAAAAAACAGATAATAACACTGTAAGAGCGTGCAGAAACCACTCAGAGGCAAGAAGGCTGGCTTGCAATGAGTATTGAAAAGGGAAAAATTAGTTTATAAAAATGTACATTAAGAGATGTCTCAGCTTCTGGCAATTAGAACCAATATGAAAATATTTGTTTCTAAAAGATTATTGAATCTACTAGAGAAAGACGTAATAAGAACTGAAGTTTTGAAGCTCAAGCTGGATAAATTCAAATTAAAAAAAAAGAGAGCACATATTTCCTAACACTGAGTGTAATGTTAAATTTGGAAAGAAGCCTTCAGGAGAAGCAATAAGTTGTCTATCTTAGATGTCTTTCTGGAAGATTAAGTTTTAATCAAGCCCAAGTTATTGGCCTTGGGAGAGGTGAAATATAGTGGCTGTTGTTGTATTCAGAGTTTAACAGTATGACCCTGAGTTTCTTTTTAGCAGTAAAATACATGAGTAAAAACATTGTATGAATCTATGATTATGTGAAAGATTTGTACCACCAGCGAGTGATTAATTTAAATAGGAATTTGGCTGTGTAACCTGTTGGTTGGGACCTCTAGCTAGCTTTGGGAGTCAGACCTGTCCCTGTTCTTGTATGTGTCTTTTACATCAGCAAGTTCTGGTAACAGATTGCCAGGAGACAGATGCTACCCAGGTGTAGGCCCTAGCTGCTGGATTTCACAGACAGATTGCTTTTAACACACTTTCCTACTGCTTCCTCAGGTCTTGATCCCGTAGCTACACAGTGCTCTTCAATTTAAAGAAAGGAATATGTCATCCCTGTCCAGGGGTAGTGCGTGGCATAGCAGCTTAGATGTGCTCCTAAGATACAGAGACTATGAGTCTGACTACCACATTTAAGCAAAGCTCCAAATGAAATCTTAATTTCCCTGAATGACTGTGCTGACCACTAAATAATTGTGCATAAGTAGATATTGCCATCAGCAGTTGTTTTTGGCAATGAAGTAGAGGGTTCCAGCAGGAGATTAAAGTAGTAATGTCTATGGTCCTATTACAGTCAGAGATCTAATCAGTATGGTATCACTGGAGTTTGGAGACATTCAGCTAATTGGCAGTTATGCCTGCAATTGAGTTGCCCACACATAGGCATCTAAAGCCACTTAGTATCCTCCAGGCATCTGAAATGTCTGCAGGCAGAAGTGAATTATGACATCCTTATTTCCTGGAGTGGCAGTTGGAGGCTGGGGAATATTCTCCACAGCAAATTAAATGGAACTAGACTTTACACTCATTAGTTCTGCCCTCCCTTTGCATCAAATTTTGGTTTGATTGCTCCCATCTGTGTGTCTAGGTGTCTGCTGAATGTGACAGCAGTTTAGACACCTTGCACAGATGCAGACACCTCCATATAGGAGTCTTAAGCTGATTCTGAAGTCTACTACCTGTAATTCTGGTGCTCTGTGTTATGGTCACCAAAGCTAAGCCCGTGCAGAGTGTACCGCTGTAGGGACGACAGATTCTGCCTAAATGCCAGACCAAATGCCAGACTTATCACATGTGAGCAATTGCACCCAGAAGGCTAAAATGTAGGGTGCTAAGAGTTCTAGGGCTCAGCCTGGCCTTTCCCCATGAGTTGAAGACATGACTCATGTAAAAGCAGTACCAGAGGGAAGGCTTTCCAGGTATGCTGTTTAGGATAAATTTGCCTTACCTGTGCTGCAGCTTGGTTGTTCTGAATCTTGACCTATATGTCCTACTTATCTCTTCAATGTTACATTAAGAAAAAAATGATTGCTTTTGCCTAGATGGGGATATAGGTTCAATAGGCAACAAACCAATATTAAGACCATTTATGATGTGAAGAAATCCATTTCTATCATTAATGAAGAAAAGAGATTTTTAAAAGCCTGTTAGGTGAAGCAAAAGCCCTTAATCACTGTCCCATTCTTAAGAATGGTTAACTATCTTTAATGAGATCTACTTCTGAATGGCTGCAACAGCTATAGAGTCCTTTTCAGTACATGATACTAAGGTGAGGGAAAGGCATTGGGAGTTTATAACAAAAGTTTTCAATTCAGTCAGGGAAAGATCACTGAGACAGATAAACTGGGTAATGAACCATCACTGACACTAAGATCATCACAACAATAAAAACAGAAGAGTTTGAGTCTTCCACTGAGGATGGTTTTATTTGATATCATATCTACTACACACTGACTGATGAGGTGAGCAGAGAAAGCAATTATCACAGAGCCAGCTGGGAAGAGAGTTAACTATAAGTAAGGAAAAAAAACAATGTCCATTATTTTAAGCCAGAAAGTTCACATTTCTTATTTTTTTGCTATCTTATTCCTTCCTTTTCTGCTTGCACTGGCGCTGCTTGTCCTGCTCTGCTAAAATGTTTTGTACAATACATATCCCAGTCCTATTTCTTCTATACCAGAATTCTTCAGCCATTTCTAAAATGCCTGCTGAAGCACAACATTGTTTAAAAATCATATAATAAAAGTATCACAATTTGCAGCACATTACATTGAGGAAGATGAGCCCTTGGTTTGCTCCTTACCCCTACTGCCATCCCTGAGCAGGGCATGCTGTCTATAGGTAACCATGTGTCAGTGGCTGTGCTTCTCTGTCACTACACTCTGGGCTGGTTCCAGAGCTGCTGCAGGACCTTCCCTCTTCCCTGGAGGCAGTGGTAACAGAGGATGGCCTATGTCTCCCTGCTATGCTCCTGCAGTCAGGACAGTTTTGCTGGGGCTCTGCCATGTATGCAGGAGGTGAGAAGTGCAGAAGGAACTGCATTACTTCTTTTCTGTGGGCGTTTTCTTGTCTCTTGGTAGCACAAATATCTTCCCAGTGCAGAAAGAACTCATCCTCAGGACTGGATGCTGCTGAGTTATTCTCTGCCCATCCCAAATCTGAGGGGGTTCTTTCCTTTCTTCCTGGCTTGTTTATGGGAAAAGTATCTCTCAGCCAATATCCAATATAACTTCCATGATGTGGCTGTGAGAAAGGTACAGCAGAATACTACTGCAGAGTGCTAGACAACATGCTCTTTATGTCTGAAACAATGCAGCCTTTTTCTGAGTTGAACAAACACTTTACCCAGCAATACTATCCTTGGCAGTACTACAGTGTTCTCAGCGTCCGTGGCCTAAGTGGGTAGATTAAGTTTCTCACCTGATTAATTACTCAAGTGGCCCTTGCCCAACCCGGATGTCTCTGCATCAATGCTTGCTGCAGTCACAGATCTTCTTTGTTACTGCAAATTTTTTAAGAGTTTTGATGAAATTCTTTTTTTGCTGTTTGCTCTTATCCCAGTCACTGCTGAACCAGTTATTTTAATCTATTTGTTCACAAGGAAAGTCTCATTGCTGTAGGTCTCAGCATCCAAGCCAGGCTTGTCCTGCTTCAAAACTGTCTATATTTGTCTTTTGTTTCTGTTCTTCTGCCCACTGTTCTACCAGCTAGTCTAAAATTACTTTGCCCATCATTCTCTCCTGCTTTTGGGCTGGCAATTGCTATCTCCATTGATATTTCAGTCACTGCAAGAAAGCCTCATGGTCTGCCTGGGTTTTGTGCTTTCTCTTGGCAGTGAACAGGGGTGGTCTGTTGGATATATTCTTCAGACATGGCTGAAGCCACTGACTCTACTTTCTAAAGTTTGACCTAAGAGAAAATATTGTTCAAGATTCAGTGAGGGAAAGTGTAACCATTAGATACTGAGGAAGAAAACAGCCCATTGAAAAAGAGGGCTTGAGAGGAACACATTTTCAGTAATTCACAGGGATGAGCTGTTCCAAGCTTTTCCTGTGTCCTGCACTAAGCAGCTTGTACTGTGCTGGTAGTTGGAAGCCCTAAACCCTGAAAGTCATTTGCATGTCACACATTAGGGGGCACCAGGTACAAAACACGCTTCTTAAGCATTCCTCCTTACTACTAGGGGTGCAGGGAAGCTTTGAAGATTTCTGCTTCTTTGCACATCTTTAATCTGAAATCAGAGTGCTTGTTCCCTCTTCACTCAGTGACAGAGAAAACTCAGGCCTCCTTTCTGCATCATGGAGGCAGCTCTGGAGAAGGTATGCCCCACATAGGGCTGCAGAGAAATGCTGCTTTCTGTTTCCTGGCTGGGCTAACTGGCAGAGGTTAAAGCAGTGCTGTTAATCACCCTTTTGTGTGATGGATGGTGGTGTCCACTTCTTCCAGAGATTACTGTTTCATCTCCTTCCTTACATCAAATAAAAAGGAGACAAAACATAGTGTCAACAAGTAATTTATTGAGAGTTGCAAGCTAATTAATCCCTTTAAGCTGATAAACATAAAGGGGATGGCCATGATTACCATGAGGACCATGGTAATAAATGGAGCCTCCTGAAAATGAATAGATGAGACTAGTCCCTCTGGACATCTATCAGCAACTCTTCCTGAGCCTTGCTAGCCCCTCCATCACCAGGTGACTTTCTCCTCCCAAGGGGTTTCTTCCAGGGCAGGCTGTGTGCTGCTAGAGAGAGTCCTCTGTTTACTGCTTGCTTCACTGGTGTCTCTATTGCTGGTGGGGTGGGCAGTGGCACTTATGTCAATATGGATGGGTGGTTGGGAGCCTTCCCAAACTCCTGGTAAACACAGAAATTGCAGGCATGTTCTGTTTCTCCCATGGGATGGGGAGAAATTGCAGGCTATGACTTACAGCTGCAGGATGAAAGGAACAAGTGTGGGATCTCCCATTCATTTCATGGCATATGACATTTATTTCATTACTTTTCAGCTGAAGCAGGCTGTTGTGAAAACAAACATTAAGGCTTTGAGAGTGCCTGCACCCAGCTGCAGTGGGTGATTGGTGGCACCCTTTCGACACACTGTGCTGGGCCCAGGAAAGAAATGACCACTGTGGGAAGCCTTATCTGGGATGTGGCATTTCATAGCGTGACTATAAAGAGGAACTTGTGTGCACCGGAAGACTTGGGCTCTCTCCCCAACATCCCGCCACTTGCTGAAGAGGCTGTGTGAAAGTGATCCTTATCTGCAACCTGGCAACAGCCTGTAGGGCTTTGTGAAGTCCCACAGCCCTCTGCCTTGTAGATACTAAAGGATCCCTTTGCACTAAGTAAGGCTGCCTGGTCCTGAAATAGTGTTTTTACTAATGTTAACCTTCAACCAATGCTGAGGAGAAAATAGTAAATTTGCTTAAAGGCATGGATTTTCAAGAATGGGGTAATGCTTCAGAAGGGGCATCTGTTAACTTTCCACTTCATGTTCTGTCATAAAGCTGTCATTAGAAATCAGCAAGAGAATATGAGGGAGGAGGTCACCAGTAAGTAAATAATATCAAAGTTGTCTAGCTTATCTGTCTCAAAGTGTATCTTGTAGCTATATTAAAATGTTATACTATAATTTTTTTTTTTTTTTTTTTTTTTTTTTTTTTGTAACCAAAACAGTCCCCCTCCCATCAAATTTCCATGGCAGAAAGGCAGAAATAGTTGCTAACTGCTCTGCCAAAATGATAATTACTCCTTTGGGAACCATACAGTTACACACAAACATATGTGTGTTTATGTCATCTGCATAATGCATATCACTTAACTAGTGCTTTTTTTCCTTGCACAGGAGGTCTGTATATCTGAGTTAATATTATTTCCACTGCACTTTCAGAACTCGCAGAAAAAAGAAACAAATGACTGTTCATTACACGAATGCACAGAAGCTAGCCATGGATTTCCAATAGCAAAAAAAAATTTCTTCCTTTCTCTGTATAGCAGCCACATATATCTTTCTGTCTTTTAATAAAACCTTCAGGGTCTCAGGGGACTGCAATGAGAGTCCAGCATGGGCTCACAACCAGCTCAGGAAACAGAGAGAAAAGATGATGAAGTGAAGAGATGCTCATCTTTCACTTCTTGCTAAAGGTAATTTGAGGGAACGGGAGTTTCTGTGTGGGAGAATATGTGATGCAAGAACAATCTAAAAATATTCCTCCTTGCTTCCATAGCAACTCCCATGCCAGCATCTCTTTGAATGTATTAATTCAATCCTTCAATCCTCTTTGTGGGCTTTGTCCAGTTTGCAGAGGTGTAAAGTGATGTTTACGATCCATGTTCACAGGTGTGTGTGACTGCAGACTGTTCCTCTCCACCTCTGGCATGGCACTGGCTTGGAGAAGGGTGATGGTCTTATCCTACACACATGGACAGAGACAGCAATTACCATCTGCAAATTGCTCTCTCCTTTGCACTCTGTGTCATGCTGTAGCTGACCCCAGAATATCAGAAGATGGGCCCTGGTAAGCACTAACATAATACTGCAGTGTTCTGGCAGCATTGCTCATGTTGTCTCTCTTTCTTTTGTGACATAGCAGTACAGTTCTGAAATTTGTACTTGCAAATGTTCATTTCAGTATGATGTCCTTTCTTGACTCCTTTTGGAGGTAAGGAAACAGGAAAGGGGTGCAAAGTTGTCTGAACTGATTTTTTCTTGGCCCTGAGGGGAAGTGGTCTGAGCTATTCACATTGCTTTGTTGAAGAAATTCCAGATGTCTGGATTTAAGGACAAAGTGGAAACAAAGTGTGTATTGCTGTGAAAGTCTGCATTCTGTCTCTGAAGAACATCTTACACCTACTACAGAGGTGAGCAGGGCTGGCAACACAATGACTGAGCTGTATGGCCCAGTGGGTGGCCGGGCTCTGTGGGAGTCTGTTCCTTGCTGTGCCTTCAGTTCCATTGCAGTCGTGTCTTCCTGCTTTCTGCCTGATGTCTGCAAGGATACTGCCTATCTCCTTCTTTCTAAGTTCCTAGCAGGGCCTTAAGTGAAAAGTGTTGTAGCAAAATAAGACTTCTTGTTTTCTAAAATAATTTTTCCCCAGAAACTCTGTGTTGTTTTAGAACATGTGTTGGCATTTCTGGAAAATCTTTGTTAATACTGATCTCATCTCTGCAGAGATCCTCATAAAACTTCTGTGTTTACAGGTAAACAATTTTAAACAACATTGTGGGAGGAATTAGTCACATTAGCACATGCCGTGCTTCTGTGAGATATGAAGAGGTGAAGACAACCACAGCTGCTCATTTTAAGGATAAGTCACAGTGGAAGAATGCCTTAGACTTGATGTGATCAGTCTTATTTGGGAAGCACAGAATAATATTCTTCAGAGTGATAACAATGAGGTGCAACCCAACCTGTTGGCAGTGATGATAGTGGGGAGGTGTTGCCAGCACAATCTCTGCAGAAGTCTGTGAACATAACTCTGAGACGATGGCCCCAAAGGGCTCACAGGGCTTCTGCAGCTGGTGTGGCCACCAAATTGTCTTCTGTGAATACATATATGGGACGTGACTGTGGTTGGTCCCTGAGAGCAGAAAGAACTGGTTTTGGCATCTCAAAGACCAAACCCAATACTGTTCCTTTCTAATAATACACAAGTTCTTGCATGCTTGTAGAGTGCTTTGAACTTTCTTTCAATGTTCTGTCCAAAATCTTCCGGTTCCCCAATTCAACAGCTTCTCCTGTCTAAACAAAA
This sequence comes from Lagopus leucura, assembly GCF_019238085.1. Taxonomy (NCBI): domain Eukaryota; kingdom Metazoa; phylum Chordata; class Aves; order Galliformes; family Phasianidae; genus Lagopus; species Lagopus leucura. The sequence continues at coordinate 5,248,376 of NW_024962335.1, read as the reverse complement.
GACTTATATCCTCTCTTCTTGAAGGAACAGAGATTCAGCTGCTGTGACCATATGGCTTCTGGATGGTCTTTTCTGTTTCTCTTTTTCAGCCTTTCACCCTTGGATCAGATTAAGAAATTCTATTTGATCCTCTTACACTTTTGACTTTCAATCTTTTTGAAAGAGCCAAGAAATTCATAAAAGTCAAAAGCCAGCGTAGGTATGTAAGTTAACATTTTAAACTGTAATATCATAAAATAAAACAACAGCAAACCACTCCGGAAGATGCCATTTTAACTAATTCAAAACACAGCTGCTCTGCCATCTAGTGTCATTGAATAATGTACGCTGAAACCCAGCTTTTATGGTAACTGCTGAAACCCATCTGCAACGTGCTTTCCTTTCTAACACATCTTTGAGGTTTAGCACGCGCCTGTCAGTGGGTTACAGAGAGGGATATAAATCAGAATTAGACTCCATTTGGAAATTCTCCCCTAGTAATAAAGTCTATATACGTTGTCCCTTTCATGAAAGGACTGTTCCTTACGTGGAAATGCAGGCTGCAAAGTCAGGCACATCGGAAGAACCACTCACCTTTTCCAAATGGCTCATTAGATCAGTGGAGGCCACAGAATAAATTCTTTATTTTACACCAGGAATGCATCAGTCCAGTCAAGAAAAATTCACTCATATCTATCATTCAAGAAGTTCATTTTGCCCAGGACATCGTCTGCTTTATAATGTGAACTCACCTCCAGAAGATAAAGCTTGCTTAAAGATCTGAATGCAGGTGATTTTCACTGGATATAGGGGACAGATTGGAATGTGTTGATCCTTGGACTTTTTGTTTGTTTGTTTTTATTTTTATCCCTCCCTTTGTGTTTGATAATAACTCCAGAAATGAGCTTACAGTTGTCAAGGTCAGGCAACAGTTTTCTCATTGCTTGTTTTTTTGTTTTTTTTTTGTTGTTGTTTGTTTGTTTAATGTTAAAAATCTATAAGAAGAATAATGTCTTTGTCTTTCCAGGGGTATAAAACACATGGAAGTGAGGCATTACTCACTTATTTTGCCGATTTCTTAAAAATCAAATCTCCTTAGCTAGACATCGTACTGATAAGTCTTTAGAATTTGCATAATTTGCCAGCATAATTCCAATTTTGGATCAGTGCTCAAAACTTCAATTAACAACAGATGTTTTGCCCCGATTAAAGGATTTGAATCTTAACTATGACTTTACACATCTCATTCTGAAATGTCACAGCTCTTTGTTCTCATATCTAGAAGCCATGTCAGAGCAAACCAATACCATCAATAACAGAGTCGAAAGAAAACCCACAGAGCACAAGGAACTGCTTTCCAGAAAGAGTGGTTTGGAAAAGCTCAAATTTGGGGCTATAAAACCATAGTATAAAAACTGCAGTGCAACAATGTCTGCTTAATTTAGGAGGAGGTGAAAAATACTGCCTTAAATCTTCTTTTTCAAGCAAGCTCATGAGAATGCTACTTTATGGAAAATAAAATGCAGTGAGGTATATCTCAGCTACTCTTACCAAAGGGTATCTTTAAATTTTAGAACTGAATTCCTAGCGCAGAGAGATGTTCATTCAAAAACAAGGAGAAAGGAGAAGGGACATTCTTTCTTGCAGTTTGTCCTGTTTGCATGACTTTTAAGTCCACTGTATATTTCTACCCAATTTGCCCTAGTTTGAAGTGCTGTAGAGAACACTAGAGCTTTCTGAACTGGCCCTGCTGAGCAAGCAGAACATTATTATGCTGTAGGTGACTTGAAGAGCTCTGAGCTTTCCCTTTCCCATGAAAACTGACTGAAAGACAACTGGGTTTTCAGGTGTCAGATGGCAGCCAGTGACAGCAAACTTGGTGCAGTTTGCTCTGATATGCTCTAGTTCTCAATAAAACAAACGGCATCCTCCTCCTCTCACCAAACTGAGTCATGTTTTGTTTTTCTCACAATGGCCCCAGCTGTTACAAATAGCTTGCACTAATAATCTGTGGTTTAGACTGATTAGCATCCTATATCCCTTCATTTCTGAAATGGAATTTTAATCAGATTGTAATTCCTTGAAGCCTCCACGTCAATGAGTACTTCCCTGGCCATTAATCAATTGAATTTTGCCCTCTATTAAGCTGCTTAAGTCCACTTCGCATTACTGATTGATAACTTCCATTGCCTCCAGCATGTTGCTGACATACTGTTTTTTTTTTTTTTTTAAATCAGGGCCATGACACTATTACAAGACTGAGAAAAAGAGCAGACGTTTGCATTGCTGCTGTTGTGGCTTTTCAGCTTTCCCATTTTAAATCCCTGTTTTCTTCAGGGATTTGAAAGTGGGTCATAAATTCATTCCAAAGTGAAATCACTTTTATTGGCCTAATCATGCAAGTACTCAATGTCTCTTCTGGGAGGCCAGACTCTTAGCGTGGAAGTAGCTTAGACCCTTTTGCTCAATATCCCTGCATTCATATTTTCTGGACTCTGTGCTCTTCCCCCCTTCTTCCCCCCCCCTCCCCTTTACTTGGTTGCTTGTTTTTAGTGCTACTGTGTGGAAGAACAATGTTTGTCAGTTATGACTCTTCATTGCAGAAGGAATTGTTATTTTGGCTAAGAAAAAAAAAAAGAACTCGATTTGGGACCAAATGCTTACTACACTAATGCATTGCAAGCTGGTTTACTGGAAGTGTGAAGAAGATGGCATTAGCACCTCTGGTCATAAACAGCTGTTATGATTTGTCAGGTCAACAACATACAACCCGAGGGAATAATTCTGCAGTCCTAGCCCAAGCTAAGGGAATTTAAGGCTCTCGAATTGGGCCATACATCAACTGACAATAAATGAAGAAACATAAAACATGCTTCTCAGGTCTAAGTTTATTTAGGTTAATTAAGTGTTCATGATTGAGGGCCTGATTCAAGCATGTCCTGTTTCTTGTATACTCACTTTCCCTGAAGCAAAGCAGATGTTTTGCATGCTAATTTACAGCAGTGCATATGTTATGCTTCACTTCTAAGTTGGTAACATTTCCCAGCTATGGTACACCCAAGCACTTAAGTTAATTTTCCAAAAGGCAGAGCCATAGATAGTAACAGTGTGGAATTTGACCACCAGGAGAGAGAAGATGAGGATAAATGCTTAGAACCCCAAGCTAGCACAGGGGGGGAATCACCTTGAGAGCATAAGCTGAGTTCTCCTCAGGTCTTGCTACTGATGTAAAAAAGAAAAAAAGTAAGCCTCACAAACCCAAGCATTTCCATTATAATTACTACTGCTAAACCTAATTAACTCTCAGTATGTGCCAGACATAGCAGACCTGATTAAAGTCTCCTGTTCTGGTGTTAAAAGATAGTCTAAGGCCTTTAAGCTTTTATTCAGATGCTTATGATTTCACTAGAGCACCTGCTCTACAGCATATGCTAATTAGAATTTTTGAATTATAATTGGCTACATCACCCATTTATGGAAGGAGAGAAGGAAGGAAGGACACTTTACCAGCAGTGGAGTGCTGAAGGAGTGGAGTGCTGCTGCTCCTTGTAAGAGTTAGGATGTTTCTTTCTTAATCTCCATTATTGGAGTTTAGCTTCACCATTAGCTTCACTCTTACCGTACAGAAATTATGTTCCTTACCTTGCTATGTGTTGTTCAAATTGGTGGAAAACTGCTGTTGGCATATTTTGGTTCCAGTTGAGAGAACTTTGTGTCACTGCAGTTTAGTTCTTTCAAATTTGGAGCAAAATTTTTAAAGAAGTCCCTCATTTGTTTCCAGAGACATTGTACTTTACACTAGAGCAAATTGGAACAAATGTGATGACCCTGATGTAATCACAGACTATGGTTTTGACAGAAATAGTAGAACAAGGCTGCGTGTAATAGGAAGAAACTGTAACCTGAGTTCATCAAAGCAGTGCAATATAACACAAGCTAGATCTGATTTTTTCATTATCTCAAAGGCTTTAATACTTGGTAGGAGATGGGCAGCTTGCTTGCTTTTACTTTAAAACAGTTCTATAATTTATGACAGGTTCCTAGATTTGTTATTAGAAAAAGACACACAGTTCTTTTTGGCACATTTGCTGAAACTCATGAAAAAGAAAAAGAAAACTCCAGATTTTTTTTTATCAACTGTAAAAAAAGAAATCTATGTTTTATAATTTCAGATTTTGAGTAGTTACTAATTAAAGCAGATTTTAATTTCTGTCCTGGTTTTGTGCTGTGAAATCATTGCTACAACTGAATCCTTTCTACAGAAGTTAAAAAAAAAAAATCCACAATGATTTACAGGATAACCTTTATTTTAATCACTATGTTTTGCTTACGTGTTTGCCTTTCGCTCTGCCCACCTCTGGTTCTGTGCATATTTGCCTTTATCTCTGTTGCTTCCTTTTCTTTGTTTGCCGTTCTCCGTCCTTCCTGTTTTCTCTGTGTTTGCCTTTCTCATGCATGTTTTTAATGTACCATTGCTTTTCTTAAAGCTTTCTGTGTGTTCTTATTCTCTGAAGGTACAGAGTTATGTTTGGCAATCAGTAACTTGGTGACTGAGTCACCAGCCTCACTGAATCAATGCTGCATCCCTGTATCTTCCTATCACCTTTCTCAGCCTACTTTTTCTGACACTCCAAGGATTTGTTGAACTACTGTGTCAGGACAGCAGAAAACAGCGTAAGCTTTCTCTGAGATAAGCATGTTTCCTATTGTGATCTGGTTTTCTCCTTCTAGGTCTTGCATAGCTCACTGCCCTACCAGAAGCCCTAATATCCTCTCAGTTTATCCCCAGATGAGCCCATATACTTTGGTGAAGCAACGTCCTCTTGCTTCCCCATAATAAAACCAAAGGAATATGCTGGCTGTAGCTGTGCCTCAGGATATTCATGATGAGTTTATGCCACAGGACGGGCACAAACTAGTTCCTCAAGTTTGAAATGCAACCACAGAATTTTTCTGTGATCTTAGTCCTGCTATTATGGTTTTCCTTCCCATTCTGTGAGGCTCAATTCCTCACACAGGTACTGTTTAAAAAGCCAAGTGTTTTCCCCCATGAATTTCTTGATTTTCTATAGGTCTTTTTTAGGATAAAACCTGGATATTCTGCTGATATTAGTAGGAAAGACATGATGCCATGCTGTTGTCTTTCAGAGTCTGAGTGGCATATGGGAAAATGAGCTGAACACCCTTGCCCATTTCCTATTGGTATGTTGTTCACAAACACTGGCCTCTATTGCCTGCAGGAAGTGAATGGATGCGTAGCTGAGCTGTCACCTTGAATCAGAGAATGAAAATGGAAAAATAGAAGTGTTATAAGTGCTTCACACCTTGAAAAAACAAGTGGTGTGATCTCCCCTTGAAAAGAATGTTGATTTCTTTTTTTTCCCCATTTCCAAAACAAAGCTTCAGGTCTGAAAAAGAACAACACAAAATATTTATGACTCTAGAAATGCTTTCTGAAGCTAAGATTCCATTTAAAGGCTTTCTATGAGGGGGGGGGGGGAAAAAAGAAAATTTTTTTTAGGAAGGTAACGGATATGTGGTGAACAAATAAAAATTGAAGGTCATTGATTGAATGACCTCCAGTCAGTTAGCATTCCTTTTCACAGTGAAGTACAAGAACAGTAACTTCAAAGGTAACAAGTTTAAAGCTGTTATAGAGATACAGTGGAAAAAAATAACCTCTGAACATCACTGCACTGGAGACTTTCAAAAAGAATAAGCTGAGAATGGTTAGTATAACCCTAACTATCCCAGCTTAAGAAAAGGTGTATCTTTCAGAGAATATGGTCAATACAAAGATGAATCCAAAGCATACTGTTTGTGTTAGAATTACCTCAGATGTATTTGTTGATTTTGCACTCACCTCTGAGACCTTCAGTATCGACTGCTGTTGAATGGACTACCAGAGTTGATGTACCACATCTGAACTGGGTAATTGCTGTGTTGGTGGGTCAGTGTGTAAAACCTCTGGGCCAAAGAAGCTCCAGCTGCAGCATGGAAAGGTCTGGAGGAGGGGAAATACTGCTTTAGATGATCATTGGGGACTTCGGTCTGGAGAACTTGTGCAGCACCAAATGGCACTTAGGAGGGGGAGGAGGATGGGACGTGGCATCCCATGAGGGTTTATTCCTAACAGATCTGCACCTGTCTGTGGGTGAACCTGAGGTTCATGGGGAACTGTCACTTTGACTTTTTTTCACAAATGCTAATTGCGTCCCACATCATTAACTTCTTTCTTTTTAAATCCTGTTCTTTGCACTGACATTAGCGCTCATCAGTTGGTGGAACATAAAAGGCTCTTTTTTAAAGTGGCTCATATGAAAATATTCTCTAATAAAGAAGAACATGTCTAGGCTTAGTACTGTAGATAATTCTTGCTAGGATTAAAGTAATTTCTGTGTTACAGGAAAAAGTATTTTTAATAGAGCTGTCTTTAAAAAAAAGAGGAACCTTTTCTTCAGTGATATTTTGTGACAGTTGAACTTTGCACACTTCTTGAGTCCTCAGATTAAGAAAAAAAAGTTACTTCTCACTTTCATTCCTGTTAATTCAGTGTTCTGACAAGATTCTTTACTGTTACAATCGTATTCTAAAAAAAAATGCCAATGGAAGAATAGCATTTAGACTATTACAAGTCAGCACAAGCTCAAGTATGTAAGAGCATAGGTCTTTTACAGGCAAACAGATAATTAGAGGGTTTAAAAAGAAGTCAAGTGTGAGACTTTGGCATGAAGATACAGAGCATCATCATTTCCAATCTCACAAATCTTAGTGGCTGTGCGAATTAAGAACTGCTGTTAGCAGCTAATTGTTCCCACTCATGAAGTTCCTGCTGTCGATTCAGGCCTGACAAAGGTCTTATGAGTGGGAAAGCTGGCTCACAGCTTCTGGCTCTGACAGCTGCTGTATGAAGGATGTTACCTCTGTGCAAACCTTGCCTCTTCTCCCCTTGCCAAAGGCTAGGGGAGATGGCTGCAGACTCTGGCCCAGAGCTGCTCTCTAGGTACCAGATCTCTGTAGAAGTGGGCAGTACTCCAAACTTGGTGTCACACATGTACCAGATTGAATTTTAGAGAATCTTTTGGAACACTGCCTGTTTCCAGGTGATGTGAGGGACCCTGGGAACATGCTGAGATGCTGGCTGAGTGCACAGGATAGCTGAGCAGGCCCAGGCCTCACTCTTCTTGCAGCACAAACAGCCTGACTGCTTTTTGCTAGCTGGTCCTTAGCAAAGGGGCACACTAATTTCTGGGTTTTCATCCTATTTCACAGGCATGAGTAAATGCTTCCAAAGGGGATAAATAGGCAAATGTGACTGCTGAGTGCTGTAACCAGCTTACAGTACTGAGTACATCTTCATCTCTCTTTTTCTCCACAGCCAGCCTTCCTGGCTCCTTCCTGCAAGTCCCAGACCCATGGTCAGCACTGGCACAACAAATCCAGGTTTCTGCTGCTTGGCAAGGCAATTTGTGAAGTTCACATGCAAGGGGTCCTGGAAAACCCTGGTGGGTACTGCATAGTCCGCACTTAACATTTCCCAGTACAATCTATAAAATGGATGCACTGGAAAGGATTTGTAGGGCAAGTCTGAGTGAAATCTTTGTGCATGAAATGTCTAAGACTTTTAAAGGAGGCAGATAACCAGAGTTCTCTTTAGAGAAATGTGGCTGGTGAAGGACTTCATTTAACATAAGAAAAGTCTCGAGAGACGTATTTAATTGAAAATCTGCTTCAGATCCCAGCAAGCTCCATTCCATACTTGGAATGCATAGGAAATTGAGAATCAAGTAGCTTCTGTGTATGAAATAACTTTATCTGTATTTACAAATACATGTAAACATCCTCACCCTCTCATTTCTGTGCACACAGCCACCTCACATATATATTTATGTTCCCCTGCTACCCAGGTGTCATTCAGGATCATTCAGGCTGAACATCACCATCCAATATTGATGCTGCTTGTTTAAATCCAGGGACTGGATGCCTCCCATCTGTGGGTGTGCATGGCTGGGCATGGTCAGGATGAATGAGAAGGAAGTCGTAGGCAGTTGTAGGGCTGGAGTGGTGATTTTTAAAGCCATCCATTATAGTCAAATGCAGTATTTTCAAATTCTGCTCCTCCAAATATCCTGTTACCTGCAGATATCACCAAGGCAAGTTTCCCCTAATGAGGCAGACGGTCACAGTAAGTGTCTGTGCTCACAGGAGGGGCTTGGTGATTCAGACAGGCGGTGATGATCAATGAGCAAAGCAGTGCTGAACGTGTCATGAACAGACAAAAAGGGTTGGAGACATCTGAATGAGGGAGCTCAGCTGCCACAGTCAGTGCTGCCGCCAGCTCTCATTCTGAAAATCAGAGGGGAGCTGTCGTCCTCTTCCCCAGAGATTTGCATAGGACATTTGCTGCTTCAAGGATTTCTTCTGCCATTTCTAATGGAAACAGATAGAAGAAAGAAGGGAGTCAGATAGCAGCATGTCTCTGTGCGCTCTGTTGTTGCCAAGCAGATTACGTGCTGTAATCTGTAAGCAGTGAGCTGTGTTTGAATGATGAGGAACCTCTCTCTCGCTTTGTTTTTGCTCCCCCCCCCCCCAAACCCCGGGAGAAGCGATGTTTCCGGACAGCTAATGTCACAGCATGACCTGTTAATAACCTGCGAGAGACTTCCTCCGATCCGCCGCCTCCTGCTCCCCCAGGAGCCAGCAGCTGCAGTCACATGGATCGAATGCCTGCCTTGTGTGCGGTTCATTGAGAAAAATCCAAGCATGTGGCCTGAGGTTCCCCTGATGACTGTCTGGGGATGATGATTTCTACCATCTGCTCTGGCTGCCTGCAGCTCCCGGAAACACCGAGGTGTATATTGCTTCTAGCCATACGTGGGATTCCTAATGAAACCTCAGCTGCTGTCCAACTGTCTACGAATATCAGATGTGTTTGAATTATCTTTCCGCCAGGAGTGGGGGGGAGAAGCACTTTGTTTAATTCTTTAATCTGAACCACTGCGCAGCTCGTGCATAATCACGGGGTACAAAGCTGCAGAATTATTAGCATCTGCATCCCGATGGCAGCTGTAGTGCTTGCACGTGTGCTGAGTCTGTCCAATTCACAATGCCCAGGCTGGTTGTTTCCAGGCTAAATATACAGCCCTGAGTCAAATCCGTCTTGCTGTAGCTCACATGGAAGCCCTGTAATTATAGCAGAGATTTATTTGATCTCTTCACTTCTAATTTGTGTCAAGGCATGCTGCAGCCACACAAATTGTGTATCGGGCTATGACAAAAGGCTGCTATCATGTGGTTTAAATGCAACCAAGGAATGGCAGCAGTTTCAAAGCCGTTTACTGAGACAGTAATTCCCATCTAATTGATATTAATCTCAATAGAAGAAAGAGACTTTCATGCAAAAAACCCAACTTGATAATGAATACACGGAAAGCACTTGTCTGTCGGGGTTTGACATTCTGTCTGTTATTTTGCCCATAATTTATCATTTAGAAATCTTTTCTTGCTATTCACCAAGTATCAGATTTCAGTGGACCTTTAGGGGCACTAAATCACTTAAAGGGCCAGCAGAAAGGATCTGACATTGTTAGAATTGCCTACACTCCATCCATTCAGAATCACACTGTTTTCTCCATTGATACTCGTGCTATTTTCTCTGAATGAATAGATGCTCTCATTAAGAAATCCACTGAATTCTATGCGGTCAGAAAAAATTGTTTACTGAGTCAGTGCTGGAGGAGCAAAGCCGTGCACAGCAACTGAATGGATCAGAAACATCGCTTACATTTCTTGCACTCATTGTTCAGGCAGTGCAAGGCAGATATGAGATTCTTATGTGACTTTGCAGCAGAAAAGGAAAAGGAATAGCGACCCAGCAGCAGGCATCAGTGGTAGCACTGGGTTGTTAAATGGTGAGGGAAGAATATCAACACATGCTGCTTGCAGTTCCATATTTTCAGATTCACGTTAAACACTTCTGTATCATGACATCATCAACCTATTTTTAGAGGCCGTTTTCTACTTATATTTTTGATGCTTATCAAAGAATGCAAAAACACCTCTTAGCAGTAGCATGTTAAGGAGGGGAAAGCCCCGATTTTTTTTTTTAAAACTTATTTTTTATGCTATGAGATGTAACAGAAATCTGCTAATGCATTCAGCAGCATAGGAACGGGAGTGGGAGGCAGGGTTCCCACTGCTGCTGGCATTCCTTACTCCCCTCGACCAAGTCGTGCAGAGATGTATGTGTATCACTTACATATGCACACTGTCAGAAATCAATATCAGAGTAGAAAGCTTGAAAGCAGATATTGCCAGAAAATTCAATAATGCCTAGAAAAATATTTCGAGTTCTAAATTTCTGCTTTATTGATCTCAAAAATAAAATAAAATAAAATAATGACACTCAAATACGCTGGAGCTATATATGAAAATCTTTCATACATTTATCATCTCCAACCGGGAATGACCGCAATAATCACTTTTGCACCATTTAAAACATTTTTTTTTCTTTTAGCAACAAATCCTAGACTAGTGGCATTTAAAAAGCATGTGCCAGTTAGACAAGGTTTGTGAATATAGGAGGTGGCTTATCTATAATGCAGAGCTTCCCCAGGACCAGTTTTATTTCTGTGGTATGGATATAGGAGAATTTAACTGTGCTATCAGTGGCTGGAAGAAAAAAAACAACCACCATCACAAAAAAACAAAAGCAAAAACAAAAAACCAGAACAAAATATTTTTAAATTAGTTATCTTTCAGCCCAGAGCTTTTTAAGGAAAATCTGTTGTTTCTTCTATCTGCATAGTTCTCTGCATCACAGAAAGAAAGCCCATAACTGGTTTGACAGATGGAGACAGCTTGTAACAATGTACTTGAAGTTCTTAAAGACTATGATGAGTAATCAAACCATTCCCAAAATGGCTTTTTCATGAATCTGTCTAAAAATATGTCACAGAGAATCTCTTTTCCCTCCTCTTCACTTCTCCCTTTGCTATCAAGTTGGGTGTTTATACTTAGTTGGATGTATCTCATTATGCGTGATTTCCCTTCTCAGTTAGTCACATCACGTCTTGGCTTGCAGTCACATGTGACGTAAGGTACTGCCAAATGTCACCAATAAATACCTTATGTGACTGTGAACCAGAAATAAAACATGGAGATCCCAGTGAGAATCTCACCATCAAATTCTTCTGCAATAGTTGACTTGTCGACTTCTGATGTAATTTACATTATGATGAAACATCTGAAATGGTTACTCTGAAATAGAAAAATATATCCTTCAATTTCCAGGTCTCAAATGATGACTGTTATCATCCTCCAAGGAATAGAATAGGAGTACTTCCCTCCTTCTGTCATTTGAAATATTCCCTTTAAACCTAAGGGCTATTAGAGGCATTTGAGCATTCATACCTATGGGAAAACTTGGCCTGAGGGGATTCTTTCCTGACTGCTATTGAGAATCAACTGCTGCATCAAATCCTTAGTTATCTGTACCACAAACCCTAGCCAAGTCAGAGGCAGTGCTGAGGAGAACATTGCAAACTGGGGAGGAAAAACGGTTGCCAGATCAATGTTTTTGCTAGCATAACAAAAGCAAGCCTGCATTTGCATGTGTACCCGTACATATTCCCCATCCAACTTTATGAGCATCCAGTCTTTCCTATTGTAGATTGATAATTTGCAATTCCAAAAATCAAAATGATGGCTTCTATGACAGTTACTGTTTTGCTGGTTCTTTCAGTAAAATCGCCTACTCACAAACAGCTGACAACTTTAGTAAGAGCCAAGGTCTGCTTTTCAAGAACTGATATGTTTGTTGGTTGCTTGATCTTCGATAAGCAACTGAGTCCAGCCAATACAGTGCAGTCTTCTGCCATCTTATTTTAATCCAGGGATTATCTTAGACCAAATTCAGATACGCTTGTGAGATTTAAGTCTGCAAATAAAAGTCTGCAAGGCCAACTACACACATGCACACACACGCACAACACACGAATACCAGCAGTAAAAAGAAGGCAGTGTGATATGAAGAATGATTTTAGGAATATTCTTGGCATGAAATTTTTTGTGATGGTGATGTGTTATGGTTGGAACAAGGAGCAGGGACTGTGGCTTTGTTTCTAGGAAACATTTCAGAGTGGTGTGGTTGAGGAGGAAGGAATGATATCCCCAAAAGCTGGACTGCTTTACCTCAGAGACGCTTGCCCATAAAGAGAAAGCACACAGTTTCAACTTCAATAGATGCAGTTCTTATTTATTCTTGGTACAGTTGATAGGGTGACTCACTCTTTGCTAATGAAAACTTGGTGTTTTTTCTTAAAAATAATACATTTTGAATTCATTCAAGCAAAACAGATTTTACTTGCTGCCTTTGTTCTGCTATTTTCAGGGTAGGATTAGAGGACAATGTTAATAGGTAGAATTAAAGAGACATGTTTGTCCCTCCATAAAGTGAAAAGAACACAATTAAAAGACCAGTGAACTAGAAAGCAAGGTGTACAGTGGGTAACAGCAGGTGTACAGGTCTGCTTGTCTCAAACAAGACACAGTGTGATTGCAATCTCAGCCTTCACAAGGACCGTGAATAAGAACATTGAACAAAGGAAGAAGAATATGGGGCCACATCCTCCTTTAGGGTAAAATGCCGAAGCTCTGCTGAAGCAAATGGGACCCTGCTTAATTGCCTTAAATATGGATTTCATCTTCTCTGTGCTCTGCCCATCTGGGCCACTGCCAGACACCACGTAGGTGTTACCCCACCCACTCTCGTGATACCCTGCTCAGAGCATCACGACTCCTTCCTGTGACTTGCAGCAAGGGGTTCATGCTGGGAGAATACCCCACTGCCTGCACTCTGCAAGCAGCAATGTCTGCCCCAGGGCTTTCAGCCTGGGATCTGCTCATGGTTGTGGGTAAAGGGGCACAGACACATACATTTCACGTAAGATTAAGAAACACTTTTTAAAAATTTTGCTACCATGGAAAGCATGAAGATCTAGAGGGAAAAAATAACACACTAAATTCCATAGAATTTTTTGGGGAGGGGGGTTTTTAAATCTCTTTATTCAAACTCCTTATCATTTTCCAGCATATCTCTCCAGATATGGAGCATATCCCCCCTCTCTGCTTCCTACTGCCTTGCTTGTACATTTTTGGTAGCCAGTCTAAACACAATCCTGCATCTGCTATAAAAATCTGCATCTCTTCCCTGGAGATACTTACAGAATATCTCTGTGATAGTTCCTGATCTGCACCACCTCTGCAGTTTTAAATAATGCAGTTAGCTAGCTGTGTCAACTTTCGCATTCAACAGTAAAGAATACCCAGTTTTGCAGCTTCAGCTAACCCACTCCTCAGTGCGTTTTCACCCCAAAAGATGTTTTTTTTTTTTAAATTTGACTATAGATTTTGATCCTTTGTCTGCCAGAATTGTTATTTAGCGATTGTCGGTAAATCTGTCCATCATCATCATCATCAAAATGATGATCTACAATCCTGGCACTTCTGTGCTAATTATTTAATGATTTGCATATTTTTCATGAGTTTTATCTACACAATTACCGGTTGTTTGTCATATTAAGTTCTGAGGGTATTTTTATTGCTTGATGAGTTTAAAGATAATTGCTAAAGATAGGTATAGATTAGAATTTTCAAGAAGTTATCATGTAAGGGATGACATGGAATCAGATCTGGAAATCAAATCCAGGGACTTCTTCGGAGAAGTTACTTCTAAGTACTCTGCATCTCAGCCTGCAGAATGGCAGCTCTTTTTGCAATCCATTCAAAGAGAATTGATGGGCATCTCATTTCTACCTTTATTGCAATAAAATGGAAATCAGATAACTACCAAAATCACACATTTTAGAGAGAATTCCTGCCTCACTGAAGGCAAACTCATCATTTCCAGCTTTGAATAGTGCTAATGTAGCTTTCCTTTGGTTCAGTGGGGTAAGTGAAGCAAAACTGGTCTTTTTTGCTGTAAGCTGGTTTGCTGGGTCAAGTGGCAAAATTTATATATAGGACAAGGACAGGTGGCTTCATGCATGATAGAAAGCTCGGAAATCTGTTATCAATCTGTAGGGAAGGCATATCATATGTCTGTGAGAACAGGCAGAGGAAGGTTCAGAGATAATCTTAAGTACAGACTTAAGTAGACTTAAGCCCAGTTTTAGGTTTGTTCCATACAAAACCTCCTGCACAATTCAGCAACTGCACTTCGCAGAGTCATTTCCTATGAGTCAGAAAAAGCTTTCAAAGAGAAGGAACAGTTTTGCTAATTTGGATAAGTAATAGCTACTTTTATGATTCCCATTCTTATGGGAGGCAGCTTTCTCTGTCCAAATTTCTGTATTATGCTAATAATAGGTGCTGGATACTGTTTGCCCCTATTGTCCCTAGATTCGCACAGCCTTTTTTATCCATCAGAGCTGTTCAGGATGTTTCTTCCTATCTGCCTCCCACACCATTCTGGTGCCAGGCAGGTAAGCTCTGGGTGCAGCCCCCTGCACCTGTTCACTCAGTGTGCAAGTGTAACAGAAGGAAGTGGGCACTGGAAGAACAGCACAACTAATGAAGCTAATTGACTAGAAGAAGTAACGTTGGTAGGTTTGTGCTTAAATTGCATTAAAATATTCACTGTTAACTGTGTATTCTTTCAGTGTTCTAGCTTACAGTCCTGGAGTCTGCAATCACCTATTAATGACACAGGAAGTACCATGCAAGAAATGTCTGTTCCAGCTGCCCAACAGCACCAGCTAATGTGCTCAGATCCTTTTTCAGGGGTGAGGAAGCAGGTTGTTTGCTCTATTCATTCTGTGCCAGGGTTGCCAGGATGTTGAACAAGATTGTATTTACACAAGGAGTTCTCTGCTGATATGAGAATACTGCTGTACTCCCCTGGAAAAAGGCTTCTCATGCAATCCCAGGCTACCTCTACAGAACTGTAGAAAGTCACTCCTTACAAGTAAGCAAGAGTAGGAGTAAAACGGTGGGTATACCTTGTATCAACTCTTCAAATAAGGGAATTCTGACGGTGCAGCTATGCTGTGTAAGGAGTTAACAATTACAAAATAATTCTTCTGTATTTCTGTTAAGTGTATATTTATGAGGAAATGCATGTGTAAGAAAAATGTGTGGAAGAGCAGGACCTATGAAAGAGAGTGAAGAAAGCTGCCCTCTAAGGGTTCTTAGCAATCTGTGATTCACTTACTGTAAACAACTATCAATTAATCTTTTGTATTGAGGTGGAACTAGATCATCCCATGGAATAATTTAGGAGGGGAAGATATGGAAGGAGAAGTGAAATATTACTGCCTCAAATATTAACACAGGCACAAGAACAAATGTGTACAAACTGCACATGAACAAACTTAGTCTGGGAAACCATCAAATTCCTAGCCATTAGAGGGTATACATATATTTTTAATGGCTTCTCATTAGAAAAATGGTAGAGACAAGAAGCGCAACGGTTCAGTGCTCAGGGACTGACAGTAGAAGACTGGTCACCAATGCAGTTGATGACTCAGGTGGACCATTCTAGCCTTATGTTCCAAATAAATATTTTAGGAGTTGCAACGGAAGGTAGTACAAGCTTGGAAAGACAACAATACCATTTCTTGGATGTCAGATGGGAAGGAGTCTGAGCTGCAGAGAATGTCAGAGCGAGCAATACCACCCTACACTGTCTCTCTTAGCTACAGTGGTTGAGCCCCTCAAGATGTGTAAGAGCAGTGCAGGGGATTGCCCTGCAATAAAGCAGACAAAGTTATTTTATAAGGGGAAGGCTGTTGCTGCTTGCAGAAGGCTGCAGGGGGTCTGCTGTCTGTGCTCATCAATCCCCTTTGTGGGATACATCCACTGTTGGACTTCTCAGGAGAAGAAATGAGAGTGCAGATACATAGAAAAGAGGCTTTATATGTAGATACATAGGCAATATATAAACAGACTGTATAGAATCTTCCTCATGTCTGTTACCGAACCCTAGTTCTTGGTCCCCAAGCAATGTACTGAGCTAGACATAAACTTCAGTTACTAATGAAAGTGAGACATCTGCAAGGGTAGGGACGTGACCCAGATACATACTCCTCAACCTCTCGCTGCTCGTTTTCCACACCACTTTTCTCTAATTCCCAACCGCTGCCTTCCAGTTAACACTCTATACTGCCCAGACTGCAGGCGAGCAGTTTGAGCCTGTTCTTCATTTTGTAGCCGCAGCCTCCGCGCAGCCCCGCTGCCTCGCGGCGCCCCTGACGCACGCTGCCAGAGGCGTGAATCGCGGTAACCGCGCGGCGGTTCCGAGCGCCGCAGCAGCGCTGTGCGCAGTGGAAATGCCGCCATCTGGTGGTGACTGCGGGAACTGCCGAACGGCGGGAGGGGGTGGTAGGGGTGGAGCTGGCTCGGCTCGGTGAGGAAATCCCGGTTTAGTTTTAGAGATTAAAGCTCCCTGGAAATCATTGCCCCTGGACAGAGTTCCACATTACAGACGTACCAGAAACGGCGTCATTTTTTATGATGTGATGTTATTGCTGAGAAGCTTGTGATGGTCAAATACTTCCAACATAAGCTTTTGTTTAGGCTGGCTTTTTGGGGGGGAGGAGGGTGGAGTGGGAATTCGAGGACAGGATCACAAGGTGACTTCTTTAAGAAACACATACAGAGGCCACCTTCATGTTTCTTGAGCTTGTGAACATGCCTTCTCTCCTTCCTGTTTCTTATGCTCCCTGTGGGTTGTGAAAGGGGTCATAGACAGGCAGAAACTTTTTTTTTTCTGTCAGACACTCTTCAGAGAATCTTACAGAGGGGAGGGGAGGAGAGGAGAGAAGCGGGGAGGAATGGGGAGGAATGGGGATGGCAGGGGAAGGGAAGGGAAGGGAAGGGAAGGGAAGGGAAGGCCACGCAGCCCAGAGCGACTAAACGAGC
>NW_024962335.1:5097197-5231319 GCF_019238085.1 Lagopus leucura | reverse complement strand
GAGAAGAGAAGAGAAGAGAAGAGAAGAGAAGAGAAGAGAAGAGAAGAGAAGAGAAGAGAAGAGAAGAGAAGAGAAGAGAAGAGAAGAGAAGAGAAGAGAAGAGAAGAGAAGAGAAGAGAAGAGAAGAGAAGAGAAGAGAAGAGAAGAGAAGATTATTGTGTTCCTGCATATCAGGATGGCAGCTGGACATCCACGATGATCTCAGTGAAGACGTTGGGTTTACCCTAGGACAAAAGTGAGCACAATGAGTCTTTGTGCTTAGCTGAAGAAGGAAATGAGTGATATAACTTGAACAAACCAGAAGCTTGTCCTTTTTCACTCAAGAATTTTGAGTCTGCTTTATTTCTGTAAGCTAAGTTGTGATTAGTCAGTGATGTGTTTTTAGGGCTTGTAGTTTACTGTAAAATGAATTTGTGCTCTAGATCAAAGCCCTTGAACTTTGTGGCACAAAAGACCTGCAGAATGGGATATTCTGCAGCTTCCAGCAAATTTAAAATGAATCTGTGATGCAGTATAGCAAAATGGTATGAGGAACAGCTTCTCTAGGTGACCTGTAGAATGTCAAGTTTTCCTCCTTTAACTTCCTCCAATCACTTTTTAACATTTTAAAATTAAGTTTATAACACTGGAATACAGAAGCTCTCTCTCCTCACAGGCCTGTATGGTACTCAGTCCAAAGAGACCTCAGCCTCTGGTACGATCCTTTGGCAGCACTGCCACATAAAACAGGTGCTCTTATCATAAACAAATTGCTTTGACAGCTACAGCAGCCATTTCCTGCCTCTCCTCTTTCCTGAGTGCTTCTTTGATGCAGATAGGGGAATGTGGGTAGGAAATATATTCATGTGCATTACATCTCACGAAGGGAAGTAGCTAAGGTATGTTGTTGGTGGGCTCTGGTTCTTCAAGCAGGCACTGAAGACACCACAGTGTGCATACAGGACACCCAGCTTTGATACATCACACATCCAGCCAACAAATTTTGCCACCCTGGTGTAAATAAGCATTGAAAATCATGAAAGTAAAACAGGGAGACCTCATACTTAATTTGCTACTAAAGCCCTCCTGTTTTTACACAGCCTATGGGAAGCACAGTTGTCAGTGCATGTCAGATGGCTCTGTGCTGCTCTCAGCTGCTTTCTGAGGCTCTCTGCTCACGTCAGCTGTGTATATTACAGGCTCTGCCACTGATATGCAGCAAACAGCTTTGCAATTGATTTTTCCTCTCTATTGTTAGGAAACATCACATTGCTTAAAAGATCACACTGAGAGCTGCAACCTTCTCTCCCACTGGCTCTTTGTGAGTCTTTAATTAAATGCATCAGTCGGCACTTTTGCAATGGCTTAAAACAAGGAAAATATTTAGTCAATGGGTAACCTTCTCATTCCAGGCATTTTTAACCTCACACTGGTATTGATTTCAGCTGCAACAGGTTCTCGGAGCCCCTGAGCTTCCTGTTGGTGGTATTCATTGCCTGCTAATGTGGATGGCAAACTGTGCCCTGCCCATGGTGTTTGGTTCCTCCCAGCAAAGCCAGAGAGAAGTGACACTAGCTAGCAAACAAATAGAGAAAAAGACCTAGAAAGCAAGTACCTTAACTTGTTGTATGCAAAGCCATCTGTCAGCTAGCTGGCATTTAATTGTTTATTGGCTAGCAGGTATGTTTTGCTGAAGATTTAATTGTCTCTCACTATTATTAGTTACTGGCTATCGAGCGCCAACAACCCGTTCTCTATCATGCAGTAGAAGACACAGCTTTCACCTCTTCAAACAGCTCTCATAAAACTATGAGAGAAATTGTAAAGTGCTTGGTTAAGCTTAACTCTTACAGAAATAGATTTCATCCCCTGCTTTCTCAGAAGGTTTTTGTCTTTCAGTAGATTTCTTGAAAATGCAACAAAAACAGGGAAAAAAAGGTTTGTACAGGTGTTTATAACGTGCCCTTGCTCCTAAGCAGTGACTGGGATTACTGCATTGTCTAAATATGTATAAGGAGGGATTTAAAGCCACAGGGATTTCAAGCTCTCTTGTTACCTAATCCTCTGCTCAGACAGCTACATCATCCAATTAACGCCAGTTCTGTCAGGACTTTCAGACTCCTCTGAGAACAAAATATTGCTCCAGGGCCATGGGGACATACTCTGGAGCAGGACAATCTGTATCCTCTAAACACTGGAGGTGAGCTCCCCTGCCTCCTCCACACCTGAAGCATCTGAAAAAAAAAAAATAACTGCAATAAGGAATTTCTAAAGTAATTTTAATGCCTTGCAAGATTGATATTACATTAGTTCTAAGTGTCAGATTAATCTTAATAGATGTGTTATTAAATAATTCAATAGTCCCATGACTTTCAGATTCTTTTTGACTGAATGAAGACTATACGAAAGAAAATATTTAGCATATTCAGATAGAAAAAAAAACACTTCTCTACAAGCTAGGCAACTTGGTCACTTTTTTTCAAGCTAAGTTTGGTGCCTAGACTATCCACCTGCAGCAGTAAGCAAACGGTGATCTTTGAAACATTCATTCACCTGCTAGATGAATCCCTGGGCCTGTATGTTTATAACAATTAATTGAAGCTCAAAGGAGGTGATAAATTCTGGTAAGCTGAATGTTGCTCAGAATCCTTTGGAAAAATTGGATTTGTGCCCCTCATGTAACCTGAAAAATGACAATTGAGCTTGAATAATCTGAGGCGTAAAAGGATAGATTGAAGTGGATCATGAAACCAAAATTGATGTTGAGTCGCTCCCAAAGCTGCTGCTTCATTCTTTAGTTTCCCACCATGCTGAAGCTGAACAGCTCTCTGACACAGAGCACAGTGCGTTGCTGAAGGAGGACCTCATTATCTATCATGGACAAGACTACGAAGAACTATAGGGAGATGCTGCTGTAGAGCAAATGTGTATTTGTGGTACATGGCATCAACTCCTTCAAAAGACTTGGGATGGAAAGGAAAAGTAGTATATTCTATTCTGTGTGAAAAAAAAAAAAGAAAAAGAAAAAAAGAAAAAGAACAAGAACAAGAAAAAAATCATTTTATATAATCAAAATTTGAATGAGGTCAGATAATTTTAGTAACAATTCATCTTCAGAGATATTTATGTATACTTGACTATATGATTTTTGTCTCCAGAAGTTTAAAAATTTCTGATGTGTATCTGCAGAAGAATTCCTTTGCATTAAAAAGGATGGTAGAAATAAAAGTTACTATAGTGGCTATTCTCATAGACTTCTTTTTCCTATTTTCTGTTGGTGCACTTCACATTAATGTATTTTGGTAGGATAGCTTTTACACAAAACCTATATATTGACCTTATCTTTGATTTTCATTAGGACATGCTTTTACTGAACAGCATGCTTTCTAACATTATCATATTCCACTAACAACCACACATTGTCAAAGAGAATTTGACAGTGTAGAGTTTTAGCTAAAGTGTATTTAGTTTGTTGGCAATTATAGTTGCAAACATGGAGAAATAGGATTTGTAGTAGGAGATAAGTGAAGTGCACTCATGTTTCAAAGCATCAAAAGAAATAATCATAGCAATTATATCATGATATCAAGTTGCTCTCCCTAATAAAATAAAAAAAGAATGGAGGAAGCAAAAAAATCTTTAAATATTCTCAAAAGATTGAATTAGGAATAAGCTGTCAGATCCTCACATTTAGGGAAAAGAAAATACATGTTTTAAAATTCTGTAAGTACATGCTTATACAATTCTGAAGCCAATAGATTTGTGAATCTTGCTTAAAATTCTATAGCTTCCTCAGCATATGAATTGGAAATATGAGTAACAGCTGTTTTCTATGAATTATTGTCTGTCTTTGACTTATCCAAGGCATGGAACAGTTCTCCTATGGGGTTAGGCTGAGAGAGCTGGTGCTGTTCAGCTTGGAGAAGAGAAGGCTCTGGAGACACTTGAGAGTGGCCTTTCAGTATCTAAAGAGGAGCTGTAAGAAAGAAGGGGAAAGACTTTTTAGAGGGGTCTGTTCTGATAGCACAAAGGGAAATGGTTTTTTAACTAAAGAAGGGGAGATATAGATTGGACACAAGGAAAAAGTTTTTTACAGTAAGGTTTGTGAAACTCTGGAACATGTTGCCCAGAAAGGTAGTTGGTACCCTGTCCTTGGAGACATCCAAGGGGCTCTGAACAACCTGATCTAGCTGTAGGTATCCCTATTCATTGCAGGGGTGTTGGACTAGACCACCTTTAAGTGTCCCCTCCAACTCAAATGATTCTGTGATTCTATGGTTCTATGAGATCACACTTATCCAAGTCCTCCACAAAAAACAAGAGATAAAAACTGGCACAAACCTGTGTTGGATAGCATTTCGTGTATAAATTTAAAGAATATAGTTGTTATACCTGATTCCTATTCCATTTGCTCAGATTATTTATAGAAGTCATAAAAAAAAGCTTGTTAGAAGAGAGCTCAGATGGTGTACAGCCCTAGGGTCCTATTTGCAGGTTACAACAGGAACTAGAAGAAAAAAATATGCCTATGACTAGGTAATTTATCTTCACTATGGGGAGCAAGACCTCTACATCCTTTTCTTAGGACTGTGCATGGCCTTTGACCAGACTACCTCCTCACCAGAGGCGTTTTCTGTGCAAATGGGAGCTTAGTGAAGCTTGGTAATTGCTTTTTTTTTCACTGACTGCAGGACTTACCATCAACAGACATCTCTGCCCCGGTTGCTCAGCTTGATGTGAATTTGCAGAATAACTTTGAGTGTGAAAAATAATTCTAAAAGATAGATTCACAAATGAGCTGAAGAATAATCTCTGCAGAATAATCTCAGGCATAATCAGAGAGGAAGCTCAAAACAGATTTATTTTCATTCAGCTGGCTGTCATCACGACTAGTTCATGAGTCTATCTCACTGATAGGACATGAGGGAGTGGCTTGATGCTGCATCAGGGGAAATTTTGAATGGATATTAGGAAAAATTCTTCACTAAGAGCGCTCCAGGACACTCACCACAGCCTCAATCCTGTCATATGATTTAACTTTTAGCTTGTGTGTGGAGCCAGTAGTTGAACTCAGTGATCCTTGTGGATCCCTTCCAGCTCAAGATATTCTAGGATTCTGTGACTCTAAGAAGATTTCAAGGCCCATAGCAGAATCTTTCCAAAGTGCATGGGGCTGCTGAGCAGATGCAGTCGAGCTTTTTAGGAGTGAAAATATTAACCATTAGACATAACAGGCACAATTTGGGTTATAACCCAAACTGTACAGCAACCAGCATTGGCTAGGTAGACAGAATTCATTAAAATGTGACATGTAATATTTTGTTATTGTTTATCTGGATCCTGGGGCTAAGTTAAATTGTTCAGCTATGCAGATGATGGTGACCCAGACAAGTACCCACCTCCCTTATGTGCTACGCTCCTGACCATGAAAGCGTGTTTCATTCACATCCTCTCTAAATCCATGACAATTTAAGCAATGCAAGAAAAGTGAAAGACCTGTAAAGGGAATTTATTTAGAATTTTCAGTCATTTAATGTAGCCAAGTGATTATAGCCATTCTTGGAGATGTTATAATGGAGATGAAATCACCTCTGAGAAAAGAGGGAAATTAGATTTACTACTTTCTGCCAGTAGTTCAGCCAGTAAAGAGGAACACCACCAGCTCACCTTAGCCTCTCTAAAACATTCCATTTCTCTCGCCACCCCAACTGTAGGTGTCTAGCTTCTTTCTACATTCTACATTTCTACATTCAGTTTTCACCATGCAGGCCTAGTATTTATTGTGCTAATTCTCCTTTGTTTTCTTTCCTCTATTAGACCTACAAAGGAAACTGCATGCTTAAAAGCAAAGTGATTTTTGCGTAAACTTATAAATAAGCCTGGGAACATCCTATTGCTGTTCTACTGCCTAAGCTAAGTAAAACCATGGGCTTGTTTTGTTGTCTTTCCTTCTTCCCAGGAATTAGCTTTGCTTTTCACTGCTTCTCACCCACCTACAGGACACTATAAAGCTGTCATTCTCAACCAATGGCAATCTGCCTGGCCACAAACAACTCCCTCCCCAGTCATGTGTTTTTGGCATGCTCACAGCCATACCTTACCTACTGCTCAGACAGTAGGTATTGTCAGGTTGACTGCTTTGTCAACGTTTTCTTTATTGGAATTATTTTCGCAGTTACTGAGTCTCAGTCAGTTTGCAGTTCTTGCAGAAAAGTACCAGTGAGGCTTACCTTGTGGCTGCTTCAGAGTTGAGATGATGCAAAAGATTAAATCCTGAAAAAATATCAAATTGGTTTCCAAATAGCAGAACTGAAACCACACTCACCTTATTTTTGAAATGTCTTGCTGATCTTTAAGATGCATAGGCTTTTATTATTCACAACAAAATATTAAGCACTCACTGGAAACTTTCTTAGTAGTTACAGGAAGACAAAAATGATTCCAATAAAGACGTACCTTTGTTACTTTATTTATTTATTAGTATTCAGAAAATGTTTCAATTCCTTATTTCAGTTTTCAAAAAAATGGAGACAAGATGATGGCAGCTAAATAAGCCCTTCAGACTGATCCATTCGTGGATGCAGTTTGAGTTTGCCATCCAAAATCCAAAACTGAAAGAAACTTATTTTTCTTTTAAATAATTTTGCTTCTGTTAATTTATCCTTCTTTACTTGCATTCTTTGCACACATACATAGAAATTTCATTAGGCAACTAACTGATAAAAAATGACATGTCCACCTGAAATGAAAACAGAGTTACAAAATGGCACAAAAGTACTTTGATAAGGCGTCACCACTTTATTTTGCCTTAAGTTGTTAAAATCTTCAATTGTCCATTTTACAGTTTCATTCAAAGACCTGTCTAGATTATTCCTCTTGCTTTGTACATCAAGTGCACTGGATGCCTTGTTGTTGTATTCATACAATGCTACAACAGATTAATGCAGGCTTGGTATAACCTGTCTAATGAACAAGTTCTACTGCTTTAAAATACACTGTATGTATGGTATTGTAAAGTATTTTAAAGCAGTAGTACTAGATACCATAGATATTACTGCTCTATTTAGGAGAAGTAATCTGCAGTAATTTTGTACATTTCTTGATAATAAAATATTTGAACATTATCCCTGCCCATGTATTTGAAAATCAGTGCTTGTGTAGGGATGAACTGCAGCTGTGTCCCAGAGTAAGTTTACTGCAGAGTTGTATTGGTTTGAAGTTTCCACTATCATCAATAATGAACTTTTTTCTGGACATCTGCTCTCTTAGTATACTCAACAAAAAGCTTCAACAGCGTTAAATCTTGGTTTATTTGCTTAGGGGAGTTACATGGAGCAATTCGTACAATACTTTCTCAACAAAGGTGCTAGTTTCAATCAGATCAGTACAAACTCACTAATTCAAAAGCTAGTGAGCTCTGATTACATAGACAGCAATTTCTTTGCTTCTGTTTCCTATGCATAAAATGGAGATACCCATCTCCTCATCACAAACTACTAAGTATATTGAGCAATGATCTTGAAGCACTGACATAGATAATTAACACTGGCCCAAGGGAGGGCCTATCTTCTGACATGAGGAAATCTAAGAGTATATTCCAAGTGGAGGTTTGAATAGAATTCAAAAAATGAGGTGTGAAGATTTTAATTTTGGTCCTATTTATAAACAATTCTTAGACTTTGAAGTGGCTGTCTCTGCACAGTGCCATTTTCAATTGCATATTCCCTTCCAAGGTCAAACAATGAGGTCCTGATTCCAATAAACTGCTTCTGAAGTGAGAGGGTCACTATTCATGCTGAACAATTCAGTATCTTTGATAGCAAGACAATAGAGACAAGTAATCAAAAACCTTGCATTTGCTAGGGAATCCTGAAAATACAGAGCAATGAATGCTGCACTGGAGTAGAAAGCAACAGAACTTTCAATTGAGAGATGTGCAGGAAGAAGTGAGCTGTTAAAATCAGTTGATACAAGAAGTTACCACAAGAAGAATATGGTATTTATGTAATGCTCGTCTCAAAATGATCCCAGCTGATTCTCAGAGAGCTTTCAGGAAGAGGTAATTGTCAGAAAGTCTTCTGTGGTAATTCTTGCTGCTCTTTCAGATTTCTGCAGAACTTTAAGTCCTTGGCTGTTAATCCAAGGCTTGTATGGCTTGTATGGCTTAAAAATGCTTTTACAAAGTGTATCCTGATTTAACTGTCACAAATTTTTGGACTGATAAATGCAAACCTTAGTTCCTTGACTTGTGGAAGTGGAATGGTAGAATTATGCAGTTGGGATGTTGTGGAAGAGCTGCCATGGCTGCAGTGAGTTTTGCATCAAGGCAGCAGTAATTTGGGATGTCAAGCCCTAAGGATGGTGGCCGATTATGTTTATACCTGAAAGGATTTCTGAAAGATGGGTTTTCACATCACTTCTTAACAGTATAAAGTAGAGATACCCAAGATAACTAAGATGTCAGAAATAACTCACCTCAGTGCTTTACCCAATCTACTGATAAATTATTAATCTCAGTACAATAGTAAATGTCATAGTTGAGTGTGTATATATCCCTCTACATTTTCTTTGAAAGCAATTTTACAGATTTTATTATGCACAGTAAACTTTTTCAGAAGATAGAGAAGACCATAAAATTAGAAAACATAAAGTTCATGATTGCCTGTGTACCTTAATTCAGTTCTATTTTGATTTTTTATTATGTTAGTATGTGTTAGTATGTTCAATAGCTAGGTCATATGTAATAAGTACACAGCATGAACAGAGTTTAAAGAATGAACTGCTCATGCATGTGTTCATTGGTTGAGCCCAAGTGTCAGAACACTCGATAATTTATTTTCTACTAGTTAAAGAAAAAGATAACAGATTCAGGCAAGTGTTCTGAGATACTTTCAGGTAAATATTTCCAAGTATTTCTGGGTTTCTGAGCAAACATGGCAAGCCTAGATGATCAAATATGCTGTGCATACACATGGAGTATGGACTGCAGATAGGTGCTTGTGTTTGTGATCTGGGAAAACTGGTGCTAACACCAGCCTAACTTCAGCCTTTGCTGGTGTTGTATTTGTAGAAATAAGAAGCACTTGGGAAATGTTATTTGGGCTTCAACCTAGGGAAACATCCGTGGTTTTCTTTGTGTGGCTCATTATAAATATTTTCAGGGAATATACATTACTTCTTAGTATGTCAATGTTTCTGTCTGATTGTCTTTTGGGAAGGGATGATGAAAAAGGGATGGATTATTTTTTCAGGATTCAGAGATGGTGGGAATGATAGAGATCATTGAGCACCTTCCTTCAGCTGATACCATTTTATTCATAGCTCTTTTACTAGGAATTATGTTGATCTTGAGTTCAATAGTTGTCTCCATCTCCCTTTTGAAGGTTGTTTTCCTTGACTTAACTTCATTTGGGGGTGCTGGCTGATGAAAAACTCAATATGAACTGGCAGCATGTGCTTGCAGCCCAGAAGGTCAACCATATACTGGGTTGCATCAGGAGAAGCATGACCAGCAGGTCAAGGGAGATGATTCTGCCCCTCGACTCTGCTCTTGTGAGATCCCACCTGAAATACTGCATCCAGTTCTGGGGCCCCCAACACAAAGGGTACTAAGCTGTTGGAATGAGTCCAAAGGAGGATGACAAAGGTGAGCAGAGGTCTGGAGCACCTCCCCTGTTAAGACAGGCTGAGAGCTGGAGCTCTTCATCCTGGAGAAGAGAAAGCTTCCAGGGAACTTTATAGCAATCTTCCAGTACCTGAAGGGGGCCTCCAGGAAAGCTGTAGAGGTGTTTTTTGTAAGGGCATGTGGTGACAGGATAAACGGTTTTAAACTGGAAGAGGGTAGATTTAGACTAGATATTAGGAAGAAATTTTTTACTGTGAGGGTGGTGAGGCACTGGAACAGGTTGCCCAGTGAGGCTGTGGATGCCCTCTCCCTGGGAGCATTCAAGGAGCTGTGAGCAACCGGATTTTGCGGGAACCCCTATAGCAGGGGTGTTGGAACTAGATGATCTTAGAGGTTCCTTCCAACCCAAACCATTCTATGATTCAATGATTCTGTGACTCATTAGCAGCTTCTGCATTGCTGGAATGTTTCACTCCACAGTAAAAAGATAAAACAGTGACAGTTCCTGCTCAAAACCATAATAGTGAATAGTGAAACCACAATAGTGGAGGAGCTGCTAAGAGAGGCATTCACTTTCAGAGGGATATCAAAGGGAAGACTAAATTGTGATAAATCTTTCAGCTGGCCATATTTATTTATTTACTGACATGTTTGAATCAGAGGTTATATGCTCAAGTTTATCTATGGAAATCTAAAATCCTATTATTTATTTTCCTTTCTTCTTGAGTCTACTTTTTGCTTATTTTATACGTCTTTCTGCTTTTTTCCTGTTACCTTCAGAATTACTTTTTTTTTTTCTTTTTTTTTTTTGTCTCTTGATATTCTATCCTAATTGTAACTTTGCGTGATAACTAGAGGAAAATACGACAGCCAGGAGAAACAGGTGAGTAGCTGATGTTGAATCTTGATTGTTATCAACTCTTTGACGTTTCTCAGGAATGTTTTTGCTGTGCTGGAGGATGTTAATGGCTTCCATAAAGTTTGTCTTTGATCTACAGAAAATTCCAGGCTGCATTAATCCCCTGGCTATTGTTGGCATCCTCCATTTACTCTAAACAAGAAGAAGCAGATAAGCTCCTGTATGAAGTAAAATTGCTGAAAACAGTAGAAGCTACCACCCAGGCAGTTATCCTATGAAGAAAAGCTGAAGCATGTATTAAGCTGTGGAGAGCAAAGAACTTTCCTGGGAAATTATTATATATTCATTGGCTGAAACATCAACTGTTAGGAGCTAAGTGTTTAAAAGCAATCAGAAAGCTGGGAAGAAACAAATATGCAATGTGGGTGGCCTCAGGAGAAAGCCAAGAAGGAAAGCTGAGTACCTACTGGAAAAACAGAGTCGGATTTGTGAGTGGGGGAATAAGCTTCTGGTGTTTGTTCCAACTGTGTTCGGGGAAAAAGGACTTTGTGTACATTCTTTGCAAATATGTGAGATTTCATCAGAGAAACATATGGCCAAAGTCAATAGATTCTCCTAATAAAAAGAAAAACAGGTCAAGATCATAACTGGTGGCTAAATGTTTGAGCAGGACAACAGGTAGTTGAAAACAGTATTTTTTAAAGTTCGTGTGTTTGCTGAGAATGTATACTTCTTCAAGCTTGAGAAGCTCATTTCATGTACATGACTGGCTCATTGAGGCTCAAGGAATTGAGGCATTGCATAGCTCAGATCATCTCTTTCCTATAACCGACAGTAGCATAAATCTGGTGGGTGAGTGATTCCAATGAGTGCGCAGGTGAATAACCAAATTCTCTTATATTTGGTTCTCACAATCCTTGCAAAGATAATTCTCATTTTTACTGCCATATATGGTTAAGTGAGATTAGAAAACCATAAATTCACACCAAACTGAGCCTAAGGCTAGACAGAGGTGTTTCAGGTGGCTGAGCTGGTTTGTTCACAGTCAGAGCCTTTCTGTCAGTAGATGGGTAACTAATATTGCTTTTATTATGCTGTAGTTTAATGATAGCAAGAGGGCTTTAAAAAGCTTATTTCTGTTCTGATACTTCTGCTGACATGAGGCTTTTTCCTAAATTGCATGACAATCTTCTCTCTAATGGGATTTTCAAGTTAATAATTCTCCTAAAACTTTCCTGAAATTTCTTTCTAAAGGCAAAAAAAGACCCTTCTATCTCAAATTTAATTTAAAAGAAAATGATACAGTTTTTTCTAAATGGCAAATGGCTTTGGGACTGATTTTTGATTGTTGTTTTTCTACTGATATCTTTATATCTGTAGATTTGTTCATTTATTTTTTCATTTATTATGTTCGCTTCAGATTAATTAGTTTATGAAAGGACATCTGAAGTCCTCATTAGTTAATATCGTCAGTGCTTCCTTTCCCTTGAGGCTAGCTGCATGTGTCTAACCTCCTGAGACTGCAAAAATAGAAAGTAATCCCCTGTTCTATTTCCATCAGAAAGAAAAATTACTCATGTAAACCAGATATCTTGAAATACACCTGCATCCAGCAACACAGTTGCTTTCGAGTCTTCCTGGATTAAAAATAAATACATTATAATACATTTGTATTTGTCAATTAGCTGTGAGAAACCTTTTGGAAAATTTTCTCTCTATGAGATCAGAATGGGAATTAAGTCTTTTGTTAATAATGTATGAATTACAGATTCACAAATATTAGTTATTAAGTGTTACAGCTATTTGATTTTGAAGTAATGTATCTGATCTCTTTTGAATTTCTACTCAAAAAAAAAAAAAAAAAAAAAGCTTATCAACAAATATGATCACAGGGCTTGTTTTTAATTTTCTTGCTTTTCATAGACTTGGAGGGGAACATACAGCCTCGAAGGAAGGATGCCTGTACTACGTCTCTCTTCTCCCTTTGACCCCGCTGTGTTCAGTCTACAAAGGGATTTTGCTCTGCTATAATCTTTTTGACAGCTAATTTGTGAAGGATAAAGCTACCTGTTCAGCAATATCTTTACCTTCCAGAAGTGCAAACATTGCTTTGAAAATTTGTTACAGAATTTAGTTGCATATTTAATGCAACTAATTGCACTTTATTTGTGCTAATTTTATTGTCTCTGGATAGGATCTCTTTTAAAACAGAAGACAGTAAAAAGGACACATACATTCTACTAGTGCCTTAAACAAAAATATGCAGACTATCTAAGCTGACATGATGTTTAAAAATCTCCTAAGTAACTCTGATCCCTCTCTTCATCATTCTCTCATTCCCAAAAGAATAAAAGTGATTAGAACAGCAAACACCTGGCATGTTGGTCACGCAGCATGACTTT
The DNA here is from genome assembly GCF_019238085.1 of Lagopus leucura. Lineage (NCBI taxonomy): Eukaryota > Metazoa > Chordata > Aves > Galliformes > Phasianidae > Lagopus > Lagopus leucura. The sequence goes on along the minus strand of NW_024962335.1, from coordinate 5,218,454 downwards.
ACATTGTAATCATCTCGTCAAGGAGCTGAAAATAGCATTGTGCTGCAGTGTTCAAGCAGTTCTGCTTCAGGAAGGAAGACAATAACCAGCATTTGGCAGCAGCCTACACACATACTAACTGTGAGCGATACAGAAGTATTCCAGAAATTGCATACCTCGTCTAATCTTGAAAACATTCACTCTGCTTTCCCTGGCAATGTATCACTGAGACCCACACACTTCTTGTCTCCAAGAGAAAGGTGGTGGGCATTTACTGTGCTGCACACAGCCATGAAGAAATCTGTATAGCAACACTTGCTCCAGCTTTCAGCAAAACAGTGCATAAAATTAAATTAATTCTAGCATGTTCAGTGTGCCACATAAATTGCAGGAAAGAACAGCAAAAATCTTTATTTGAATGAATTAACGTGAATCGTAAGCAGATGAGAAAGAAAGAAATCAAAGGTCTTCAGGAAAAGACGGTAGGCTTGAAATGTGTAAAGAAGCCATGAGAACCAATGACATGTGTTGATGGGAACTAGAGGAAAACACAAGGTTGTGGTGGGCAGTTCCAGAGAGAGAGCTGATGGTGTAGTAGCAACTGGACTACATTTCATGATTTGTGGTTGCTAGACTGCAGCAATCCATTGTAAGCAATATATTTAGACAAGACATCTTGACAAAAGAGAATTTCTTGAAGGACATCAGGAGGGTGGGAGAATGACTCAGCTAATCTGGCAGCAAGGCAGTGTCATTGGTGGAAATAGTGATGCCATTTGGTGAAAACAGTGATGGGTTGATTTAAACACAACACATAGGACTTTCAGAACCGGACTGAAAAGCAAATAGCTTTTGCAGCCTGAGGGATCAGAGAGATTAAGAGGTTAAAAAAGAGACAAAAAAAGAGTTAAAAAAGAGGTTAAAAAAATAGACATTTTTTTTCAAAAGCGGATGTCATAGTGACAGAAATCTTCCTGAGCTTTTTGAAAAGCACCAACACCAACTTTGGAACTTGTCAGTCTCTGTATGTTTGATCACTCATCACATGCACAGCTAAAAATTCACCAGTGGACTAAAAGGTGCTTGCAAATTTTTTTTTTTTTTAATTTTGTCAATTACATCTTTCATTGTGAGAACTTCACTTACACATTACCTCAGCATAGCCCTCTGTGTTGTATTCTGCAGAAGTTTTCATTTATTGTAGATGATGCCTTAGCATCATGTTTTACACAAACATCTATTGTATTTTAATTCTGTTAGCTTGTCTCAGACCCTTTTTTTTGAGCAATCAACTGTGTGGTAATCACAACAGTAGGGTCTGATCTGTGTTTTTAATTAAACTAGCAAAACAGTTTGATCCCCTGTGTTTTCTTTCATATAGACTAACAAGTTTATTTTCATTTTTTGGTAGTGATAGTGAGCTCACAAAAAGCATAACAAGGTGAACACATTTGTAAAATGAAATACAAGGCACAGGGTTAGCTAACACATTATTTTTTTTTTTCTGAGGATCTTTTCAGGTGAAAAATGAAAACCAAATAGCTATTTTACTGTGAGATACACTGATGTGTCCCATATGTTATCATCTTTTGGTCCATGAAAAAGAGGCAATATTAGATAGAGGGAGACATGGAAAATATATGAAATTAGGACATTTAGAAAGAGGCACATAGCAGCTTATAGGAAAGGATATTAAAGTTTCTGATGCTTGAATTCTATGCAGTGCTCAGCCTCATTATTTTCCAGAAAGGGAGATGTTAGGAAGCTGTCAAATAATTACATTTTAGCAAATCGTTCATGTTGGGAAAAGAGAAAAAGAGCAAAAAACTGACCATAACTTGTGTGTACATAACTGATTACAATTTTTTTTTTTTTTTTTTTTTTTTTTTTTTTTTTGTAGACTCCTCCAACCTCTTTAATTTCTTCTCTAATGAATGCATCACTTCTGCTGATCATTTTTACTAAAATAGTAGAAATTAAAGAAAAAGTCAACTCTGGCACAGTACATTCTAGAATATAAAGATATAAACACACTGGAGAGTAGGAGTAATTAAACAGTCATGGCTAAAACTAGTCATTTAAGACTGATGGTAGCTGTCTGTGCAATTGGAATATGAACTGAATATACATTTACATTTTCTTGCATTAACTCTTTCTGCAGGCTGGAAATCTAAATGCATCAGCTTCTAAATGACTGGTACAGCAAAAATGAGTATTGTGCTTTGTGCCCCTTTCATCTTTCCATTTATTGATCCTAAATTGCACTTTCTGTGGCTTCACAGGAGCAGACAAACAGGACTTGACATTTCTCTGCATGGGATATTGCTTTACAATTCAGTTTACAGAAGAGGAGACTTCTAGCTCATTGATTTGTAGCTTACTGCAAATTCTTGGGCTGGAATCACAAACAAACAAACAAACAAACAAAAAAGATATAACATGCAATTTTTAGTAATTCTATGAGAGAGAAAGACTGAAAAGTCATGAATAGTGATTTCCCATGTCCTTTCTGAGAGCTGGTCTCTTCTGCCTCAAGATGTATCCAACTGGCAATGCAGAAGCTCATGTTGCCACTGCACAGTGAACCTTAAACTATCAACAAGAATACTTGGCATTTATATCATGCTATCTTGGCACTAGCTAATTAATCTGTACAACACTACTGGGACGTGAGTCACCAAACACCTTTAGAAAGACCTTCATTAATACTGCTGGCAGTTACTTGCTGAAGTGATTACCAGTACTCATCTCAAACAGAAGGTACAAGGTGCTGTTTTTAGTAAGTTATGTTTTTTGAAAATAGTAAGAAAGAAGTGAAAAAGTCTCAGAATCTAGGTAAAAGAGATGTTTATACTCTGAAATCTTGATTCAAGCCTGCTGTGTGTCAGAGGGAGATAAAACTGGTAAATTTCAAATTAAATCTCAAGGGATAGTAACTGGAGTTAAATGCACATCCACCAACGTACTTGCCAGAAATCCACATTCCCTTTAGGTTGTCAATAAACTTTTATCTTCTTACCTGAGCAGCGGGGCCTCACAGACATGATAAACAGGTGTCTTTAATCTGCCTTAGCAGAGTAACACTATTTGTCAGAGCAAATGTTGCTGCAAGAATGGGAATTTATTTCTTTCTATACAGCTCCAGGTACGACAGGCCATCAATAGTGCAGCCCCTGAGCACGCTGTATAAGTGATGGAGGGACAGAGTGCTTCCCCAGTGCTCTTTCCAGTGTAATCAGGCACTTTATGCATGGTGAAAAGCAAGAAATGCAACTGTACCACTGAGCCAGAAATGAATGGATTCTCCTTTTAGGCTCACCACAGAATGTTACTCTTCCTAGCCTGGTAATTACTGCTGACTCCTACTTAAAAGAAATCTGCTACCTTTTCAATCATGTACAAAACTCACAAACTGATAATTTTCCTGTAAGTACTGTGACTGGTCTAGTACATAATCTTTGGGTTGGTGGCCCTCTCTATGGCAGGGAGATTAGAACTTGATGATCCCTGGGTTCCCATCCTACCCAAACCATTCTATGATTCTATGATATGATTCTATGACTGCTAAGGAAGAGGAGAATTTCAGAAGGGAATGTGCCGGCCAGACAGAGTGCTGCTGTGTTATAAGGGCTACACACAGAAATACAACAAACTTCTTGTACTTTTATTTCTGCTGCCAGCTGCTGATTTCTACAGAGCAGGAATGACTTCTCTGGAAGAAACATATTCAGAAAATGCATCACTCAATTCAAAACAAGCAAACAAAAAGTTAAAATAAATCAATTACATTGTGGGTCAGAGCCACAACATATTTTGGTGATTTAGCTGTTTGCTATGAGGACTACTGAATCAAAACACATCACAACTTCTTTTTTCCCTTCCTCCACCACTCCAGCCCCCCAAAAATCAGTCTGCCAGCACTATACTCAGCACAGGAGAAGCCATAGCACTCGGATGGATGTGACAGTAATGCATTATGCAGATTGTTTATTCAGCAAACTCAAAACCAGAAGCTATGATCCAGAGAAAACTTTTAATGATGCTTGTTTTAAAAAATATAAATATGAAATCTGTCTGCCGTGTTTTCCCAGTCATTCATTCAAATTACTAAGTCATCTTCAATCTCTTGTACAATTAGTGTGAATGTAACTGGCTGTCGGCCCTCTAGAAGTCTTTGCTGCTCAATGTTCATTCTATAAAAGCTGTCATGAATGGTGGCTGGGCTTAAGATGCTTAACATTTATGCCATTCCTAGAAAATATATGTTACACTAAATGCTTTAAGGCTGCAAAAGATAATGACAACATAACAGAGTTTTCAATGGAATGTACAGATCAAAATAGAGCAGAGAATCATTTTAATGTGCTTAGAGGCAAGTAACCCCAGAGGTTGATACTGGGGCCAGGCTGTTAAACCTCTTAATTAATGAGCTGGACAATGAATGGTGCTGGACCATTAGCAAGTTTGTGGATGACAAAAAAACTGGGAGTGGTGGCTGATAAACCAGAGGGCAGTGCTGCCATTCAGAGGGACCTGGGCAGATTGGAGAAATGGGCCAACAGGAGCCTTACAGAGTTCAACAAAGGTAAATGAGAAGTCCTGCATCTGGTGAAAAATAGCCTCATGTGCCCGTAAACACTGAGAGTGGACCAGCTGGAAAGCACCTCTTCAGAGAAGAACCTTTGGGGCTATGGCAGATGAGCTGGTCACGGGCCAGCAATGAGTTTCCATGAAAGGCCATCAATAGGCTTCTTGGGCTGCAATAGGCAAAGCTTTGTCAGAAGGATGAAAGAAGTGATCCTTCCTCTCTGCTCAGCACTGGTGAGGCCTCATCAGCACTATTGTGCCCAGTTCTAGGCTTCCCAATAAAAGAAAGATATGGACTGATTGGAATGAATCCAGTACAGGGCTATGAAGATTATCAAGTCACTGGATCATCCTTCATATGAGGAGACATTGAGAAAGATGGGATTGTTAAGCTTGGAGAAAGGAAGGCTCAGGGAGGCTCATACTCATGTTTATGTCCCATCTACCCTACGTGAGTGAATGAAGACCTTTTTCATTAGTGTAAGCGCAAACTGAAACACATAAAATTCCACGGGCAAAAGAAACATTTTTTTTTATTTTGCAGGTGGTCAAAAACAAGACCAGGTTAATCAGAGGGGTCACGGAGTTTTTGTCATTGGATATGTTCACAACTTGATTGGATATTGTCCTGGGTAACTTACTCTAGGTGTTCCTGCTTGATCAGGGGGAGTAAACTAGATGGTCACCAGGGGTCCTTGTCAACTGAAAAGTTTCTGTGCTTCTGTGAAGATAAACCAGTCAAAACTGATAGTACGTAGGAACTAATGTTCCCATTAACAAGGCTTTTAAAAGCAGTCTCATCCTGAAGCAAATATTCACATTCAACTCTTTCTTTGTCTTGCCATTTCACCTTGCTGATATTCAGTGGAATATCTCCTTTTCCCCACTCCTCACAATTTCTGGCAAGAAATTGGACAAAGAAGCTTAAAATTAGATGTTGCTCATTAATGTCAGAGTATGCAGGGTAGTGCAGTTGCCAGTCTCCGAGTCTTGTAAAATGCAAACTCTTACTGGGCCTGGATGGAACAACACAGCTGTCACTTGTTTTCATCCAGTATGTACTCCATGCTCTCACTGGGATCATGCAACATATCCAGCTAGGTATTCCTCCCTCTTAGCAAAATTTAGTGTGTCATGTCTGAACTCCTTTTCCTATCTTCTCTATCATATATTGCTCACTGCCTTATCCTTGATAAGACTGCAGTATCTAACAGTGCCATCTGTTTCTCCGCTAAGCTTTCATGTCACTGAATTACTCACTGTTAAGTGAAAAATTCTGGTGTAGTTAAGGAAGTTCAAGTAAACATTCTTTCCCAGAGTTGGTACCGAAAGAGAAGATAGATCCATTTCTGGAAGAAATGGTTCAGAGGAGTCTGAAACCACTCTCTGTGGCTAATGGATAGCTTGAGACTAGATGTACATCTAAAATTGAGGTGGTTAATCACCATTTCATATTTCAGTTACATATTTCAGATTTCATATTTCAAAATACATATCCTGAAAATCCTCATTCATGTTATCTATCTGTATCAAAATAGCTTACATTCTATCAGTGAAGTTCCCCAGGTTCTTGTGTGAGTTCTGCTTCCGAGCATTTTATACAGCACATGACATCCACACTGTGCTTGGCAGATAGATTCTCACTAGAAGAAGAAAGACTTGCATTTCATTTTCTACATCAGTAGGAAGGATAATGCTTGTCAGATATGCAGTATGAAATGAAATGTGTACGTTTTTGAATCTGGAATGTTTGCTGGGACAAGATCCACTTGGTCCCCAGATTTTTTCTTGTTTGTGAGTGCCTAAGCCAAAGACTCTTTCTTGCATTACATAGTCCACCAAATACTTTGGAGATGTCCTGAGACAAGAAGACATGCTTTTCAAAATACAGACCACTGAATTGGCTTATATTTAATATTCAACAATAGCAGATTTCTTTCTGCTCTTTTTCTGCAGACCTACAGAATTAACATTCTCCTTAAGACCGATCATTACAGTTTCTGCCCAGGTTTAACTCTGCAAAAAGATTAAAATCCATGAAGGGTTGAAGATGAATGTGAATGAAAAGTTGCTGTCAGTGTTCAGGTTGGAGTTAAAGTGTTAAACACACCTCAAGTTTAGGAAATTCCAACTTTCTGACTTCAAAAACAAATTGAGATCATGCTAGAAAATCAGTGAAGACTCCACTCATGGTGAAAAAATGTGAAAAGAGTAGTGAAAATATGATGAAAGATTTGCACAATTAGGGAAACATAAAAACATAAAATAAATAAATAAAAAAAAAAGAAAAAGAAAAAAGCAACAACAAAAAAAGTGAGAACAAATGAGCACCTTCTTCTTTCCTTCTTCCCAACTCTCCTCCCCTCATAGTACTCCTACAGTTTCTCTGATCCAGCTATATCTTGTTCCAGTATCTGCATTCTGGAAGAATGACAAACACTTTGTGAAAATCAATGAAAATGATAAAAAATAAGAGAGAGAGAGAAAAAGAGAAAGGTACTGATATATATCCTATAAATACCTGTAAGAAAAACATTAGAATAGACAGCTCTTCAATCCATCCTACAAATATATAACTGCCTCTAATGGAATGTAAAGTCAGAGATATCTAGTCTGGCAGTGAAACAATCTACAGAGTGGATTCTCATTGTTCACATTCTTAAATCTCAAGTGGACCTATTTATAAAATGTTTCTCTATTTTAACTGTGGTTATAGAAATCAGCTACTGAAGTGAGCCATTTCCTATATCCTATACTGTATTTCAGGCCTGATAACAAAAATCCTTCACAACCTTAATGGTACTTTTTCTATTACCATTTCCAGAGGTACTGACATAAAATAAATGCAAATGTATATGGTTCTAATTGCTAGTGATGTTCAACTGCGTTGGCAGCTTCTTTGTGGTATTCCTGTGTGAAGATGAGTTGTATCCTGCTGAACTGTTAACACTGCTGTTTTGCACTGTCCTTACATGAAATAGAACACTTTTGAGAGAAAATGCATATGCTTCCAAATGTATTATTTATTGTTTTAGAAAATTTTCAGTGAGTGAATGTTGGTGAATCCCAACTGGGGAGAGAGAGAGAGAGCAGAGTCCAGGTAGGAGCAATGCTGGTATCAATGACCATTCATGCACTGCCACCACAGCAATCTCAGCTCCTACACTGGAAAAGCAGATGCTGTTTTCTTGCCTTCTGGATCCTTAAGTTTAGAATAGCTTCAGCCAAGGAAAGGTCTTGTAAAAGGACTGAGTGAAACTGAAACGTTATTAGCTCACATTATTATTATTATTATAACAAGTGCTGAAATGTCAAGATACCTTTTGTTTGAAACATCTGTGAAAAGCCACCTACTATACAAAGAAAGTGGAAGGATGAGATCAGTGGTACAGGTGCATGAAGCATTATCTAAAAAAAAAAAAAAAAAGTGTTTTCAAAGTTATCTTCTCTGGTACCTGTGACTTTTTATTGAATCAACTGCATTATTATTTTTGGAAATTTATGTTGCAGTTCTGTCTCAGAAGCAGTTGTCTCTCTGGTGCTGCTCCACTTAGCATGGGATGGGTTTCCCCTGGTGCAATTGAATGTACTGAGTATAGCAAAAAGAACTGCATAAGCTTTACACGTCATAACGCAATTTGAAATGACCTTCAAAGAGTGCTCTAATTCCCTTCTGGAGTATTTGTGATGAAAGGAAAAGGCAAGGCGTGGCAACTAAGCTGTTGCAATAGAGACAAATTGCAATACAGACAATCCTGCTCCTACTGCTACCAAGGATGTAAGCTTGTGTGCCTCTGCTCCCTGCACTGATATATGTTACTAGTGAGATTACAGCGATATATGAGCAGCAACATATGAACTTAGGTATTGAAACCTTTTGTGTTGTGAAATCTCAATGGATTAAAAACTTTTCCTTTTAGCATAGAACGAAAACTACTGTATTATTGCCAATTTATTCTCTAAAATGCATTCCCGTTCTTCAGCATATTTCTTACCCTCTTACCATCTAAGCTTTAGATTTGCAGGATGTTTTTCTGTGTTATTAATACACATAAGACCATTTAGAGACCTTTGCCTGCTGGAGTATCAATGTTGTTTTCAAATCTTGTTGATCTTTCTCTTCTTCACTATGGAGCAGCAGTGACTGTTCTTGGCTGGCTGGACTAAATTAGTCTGCACTTCTTTTTTCTGTTCTGCTGAACACTGATGGCTTACCAGAAATCTCTGTTGTTTATATGCTGTCCTTCTAAATTTAAATGGGTCAGAAACTCTCACCACACTGTCACAAAAGCTATTTTTAAAGTTAATACAGCTCAGAGCTGGATTAACGAGTGCACATCCCTCTAACTGTGCATGAGCTCAGTATGGTCCAGCAGGAAACTGCCCTTGGCAGACACACAAGGAGCATCTTTCTGTGTCAGCGCTCATGGCCACCTGTTCAGATGGCCTAGTGCCCTCTCACAACTTGGTCATACAGCTGCTTTTGGTGTTTATAAAATGACAGGTTTAGGGCCATTCACGGAATATCACTGCAAATGACATCTCATCAGCAGTCAAGTGTGTGACAGCATTTGGAACACATGCCCACTTCCTTTCATTATTGCATGTTACTAAAAGTATATCAGAACTGTCAAGAATACAGAGTTTCTGGCACATATTTCTGTCTGCCAAGAATAAACACATTCTGCACTGGAAGGAGATGTAAGGACAAGAGGGAGAAATGGGTTCTTCCTGTATCTGTTTGGATTAATAAGCAGTTAGACTAATTTCACATATTTCTGTTTGTTTGTTTGTTTCTACAAAATGAAAATTTTACCATGTAATGAATATAAGGGATTCTGCTTTATATGAGTTACCCATTTCATTTTCTATACAGAAGCTCCACACAGCTGCACAAAGACAATTCACAAATAACCTGCAACTGCCTCTTGTGTGAGATGTGGCAGAAGTAACATGCAACAGGAATATTTTCCCTGGTTGAAGTAAGGCAATGTAGGGATGCTCAATTATTCAACATGTTTACTTAAGTCCGTTTATTTATGAGTCTTTATTTCATTTTGTAACAATATCAAAACATTCAAATGTCATCCAATGTTCAGTTTGTTTTGCTGTTGAACAATTTCCTATAGCAAAATTACTATAAAAAAAAAGCCATAACATTTACTTTCTATTTCCTCCTCAGGTAACTGTCAGCCATTTACGGGCTGGTTCAGCCCAATTCTGTGAGTAGCAGGGAGGAGGGATTTTGCAAAATCTGAGCCTCTGGAAAAAGGGAACAGGAGACCCCAGTATAATTAAAAACAGTGCCAACAATTTGAGGAGAAACAAAGTAATTTACTAAATATAGTATCAGAATGCAAGATAACACACCATAATACAGTATAATTGGAATTGAAACTAATAAATCACATATAATGAGAGAGAGAAGTCCGAAAGGTGAATGGGCCTCACCATAACACTGAGGTGAGGGAGGTGAAGAAGAACCCACAGAGTGCATCACGTGACCTTGCCAGGGGTTATATCTCCTCTCTGACCACAAAGCCCCCTGGGGAATGTAATTCTTCCAGACAGGTACCTGGAACTTGAGCATTAACAGTTAAACTCCCAGTGCACTACATGATGTTACGATGTGGAATACTGATAACCAAAAAGCATAAAACCATGACAGTAACTTTGAAAAAGAGATATTCTCTGTTATGTCCAGAAGCCAAGCGTGTTTGTATTGTAAAATTCAAAAGAGAACATGGCCTCAGAGGGCAGAACAGAATCTTTAGGTATTTCTCCAGGCAAGTTATTATTGCCTACTTGGTCTTTGAACAATCTGTGTGCCTTACTGATAGGTGTAAATAATAGCAACCTATACCAGTTCATTTCTGGTATATTTCTGGTTCATTTCATACACGCCCATCTATATTTCTGTGCAGTGCTGCTTTGCTTCTGGCTGGACCTCAGGGTAAGGAAAATTGAGTTTCTTGCAACAGTCTTAATGCACCAAAATCAAGATTCTTTCAAGTAGACAAAAGCAGTTAATTGAGGAGAATTACAAGTTGAGATTGTAAATCATCTTAAATACCTGTAAGAAACTGAAAATAGTAGTTTGACTCATCTGCGTGAATGATCTGGTTGTAATTTCATATGATTTTACATGTCAGTTTCAAGTAGCAACATTAATAATATTTTTTCATTATTTCTTCATGGAACTGTCCTGTTCAAAACCTGAGCTAGTCGCTCATACTTAACTAGTCAGATTAACAAAATACATGCTTCCCTTCAAAGTAATTACAAGTTACATTACTTTACTTACACAGACATTGTCACATCTAACTCCCTAGCAAAAACACTTATGCCTGAATAGGAACTCTTTGCTCATATGTGAACAATTATGAAGAGAAATATCTCATCTGCACAGTAATCTGAGTTCTTCAGGATGTCTTCTGCAAACTTTGTTTGCAGACATCCCATGCTTTTGCAATCACAATTTAGGTTACTGTGTACTCACTGGGGCTGTGACACAGACACACAGATAGTGAGTGCAAGGCCATAGATGTTTCTAAGCACAGAATACAAAAAACAGAGATAAGAGTGAGCTAGTAGTTTTATACTCCTGGACAGCATACTCTGAGGATCTCCAGCCACTCTATGATTAGTTTTTATTTTTCTTATTTTGAAAATTTACTTACATAGGCACATGCGTACCGAGTCGTCATGAATCACAAATAAAGGAGCTGAAAACACTGAGTTAAGCAGAGACTGTCACAAAACATTACGAGAAGACCTCTGCCTCCCAAAATTGCAGTATTTTGGCAAAGGTATAGATACTTTGCTGTGGTTGCTCTTGAGTATCAGAGAAAGAAGTGGGACAGGGAAACTCAACAGAAAGTTTCTGCAGCCTCTCAGTAAAGCCTTAGACCAACTTGGGACGTATAAATTGATGGTACTGTTATAAGCTTAAGCTGAGTCTAACACCTGTCTAGGTCTGAAAATACTTAAGTGCCTCAAGGACAGACTGTGACTGGATATAAGTGATGTTTTGTTTGAATAAATCCAAGGTCAAGGCCCGTGTATGCACAGCCTTCCTGTTTTATGTAACCAGTGTTAATGAAACAGTTGGAGCTAAACTCAGCAAGAAAGTTGCTGTTGTGTTTCTGTTATAATCCCTATCAAAGATAACTCCATCAAGTTTTTACAGGTCAAAACATTTTCTGACTGATAGGAGGAACCTTTAATAAAATGAGGTTACAGAGAACTACACAGTTCCTGGGGTGACTACCAAGAAAGAACTGCTGAGCACATGATAATCCAATTCATGGAAAACAATAATCTTTTAGAGATAATACATAGGCCAGTATGTTAGGCAGCTGGGTATCAATAAATTCCCACTGTCTGTTTGCACCAGCTGGTAAATCTCGCAGTTCAGAGAGCTGGCTAGCCTGAATCTTTTCTGGGTGTGTTAAAATAATCTGTATTTCTGAGAATCAAGATCTGTTCTGTGTTTGGCTTCCAGCCAGACGCCAAGTTAAAACATAGAGGAAGGTTGCATTTGGGTTTGCAGTAGACTTTTTGTATCAAGTTACTGGAGGTTGTGCTGGAAAGGAAGATGAGTTGGAGGATAAAGGCAAGGTGAAGTCAGAACAAAATATTCACAACCATAATAAATTCTGTGTGATCTGCGAGGGTAGGCAAAGATCAGGAAAGCTCAAAGACAAATATATGTAAAATGTAACAGACCTCAATGTGAAATGTGCTGGAATGTATCTCACATTTCTCTCTTTTTATTTCCTGAATCAAAAGGCAAAGCATTTCCCATTCTCAATTTTTAAAGTCTTATCCATCACTGGCCAATAGCATCTTTAGGATGCACTGTGAATCATTGCATCTTTTAACTCCCTCTCGTGGTTTAACAAGAAATGTCCACTCAGCCTGCATGCTGTGTTTTGCATATAGAGCAGAAATGACTGCAAATCATGTATCTTCTCAAAAACTTTGTTCAGAAAATTGAACCCTGTTGCAGTTCTTTCATTGTGTGCAAACAAGAACAAAGCATCTTTAGAGCAAAAATGAGAAACACAAAGTTCCTGGAACCTATTTTTTATCAGCATTTTTAAACTAAGGTCTATTACTCGTTCTTCCCAAATCAGTACTAGTTTTCCTATAAGCAGCTAACGGTATCCTAACGGTAGCTTAGGTTGAAACTTCAGATTTGCTCCTAAGAGAACAACTTATTCCTGGAAAAGGCTCCAGAACAATAAAGAAATGTAGGAGAAAGGCTGTACTCAAGTTTGATACTTGTCTACTAACAACTCGTATACACTGTTAATATATAATGAATTATGTACATTATTATGTATATATATAAATAAATGAATGTCCTTTTTTTAAAAAGGATTTTCTGAAGCAAAAGGTGTCCAGCTGCTAAAATTGCACACCAGAAGGCAACACTGAAGCATGTGCCATACAGGCACAACATAACATAGCCAGTTTCCAATAAAAATGAACCTTATTTGTCTGCACTAAACCATTTCATTTTGTTTTAATTTGTTTAAATTAAATCGGCTCCTATTAAAAGAGTAAAAGATTTTTTTTAGATTACTAACCATATTATCAACAGAATTACTGGCCAGAACCAAACCTTTTGGTAAACTTGAAGGAAAGACCAATCATACATGGGCTGTGTATGTGCAGTTACAATGGGACTGCAATTCAAGTTCAGAAGGTAAAGAAAAGGATAAGATCCTGGACAGCCTGATCTAGTGGTTGTCAGCCCTGCCCACAGGAGTGGGGTTGGAACTCAATGATCCTTATGGTCTCCTCTAATCTAAGCCTCTCTATGAAAAGGCAGATTTCACTCTCAAGCAGGGACTGCAAAAAGAAACAAACAAATACAAAAACAGACAACCAAGGACAATTTCACAACTTGTTTCTTTTCTTTGGTCTTTGAGAATGATTGAGTTGGTCTCCATGTGATTCCACTTAGACTCTGGGAATGTATTTTCTACTTGACTAGGGACTGCCATCTGTTGGTTGTAATTAATAATGCTGAAAAATATCTTGAATCTAAAAAAGAAACATCTAGCTCGAATGAAAACACGTGTTGGGTCTCAAACAACACTACTGTATGGCTAACTGGTAATTTAAGCTGACATCATATTTTTTACATACTATTTTAGAGTTATCATAACATCCCCCGAAGGCCTTTTTACATGCAGTGATATGTATTTAGAAAATTCCAGCATTACTCTATAGAACTACTAAGAATTTATGGTGAATTTTCCGGGATTCATAAAGTTAAGGTATGCTTCTCTTTCATAGTTCTCTTTTTTTTTTTTTTTTTCCTGAAATGGAACATAATTTCTGCTTGCTACCAAAGTCTCATCACTGACTTACTGAGAATGTCTCTCATTTCTGGGACAGCTGCTTGAACATGGCAACAGCTGATGGTTCTGGGTCTCTGCTTCCCTGGTTGCAAGGAGATGTGAAAAAGTTTTCTTTCCAGTTTGCAGTGAAAGCAATTCCATTTTCAATAAACTGCTATGATACTGTTATGAATTATAGCTAAAATCTAATGTTCTGTGTTTAACAAACCAACTGAGAAACTAGAAACAAGTGTCCACTGTAAATGGGAAGCACTCTTCACAGTTCAGGGCACAGTATAAACAGGAATGAGGAACAGAAAATATTTTGTTCATCCAGAAACACCAATGCTTGCTATATGTTAGAAAGCATTATGAATATCAATAAACTCAAAAGTTTCTTGTATATTTCAAGGAGTGTGTCATATTGGAAATATTTATTATAACAGAAGCTCTGGCATTGACAAACTTTCTCATTGTGATGTAATCTCATGTTAAGCAAAATAAATATTTTAGAAATTAATACTTTTTGGTTTGAATACCAGAAAATATCTTCATTTTAAATAAAATATAGATATATATAGTAAAAAGTAAAATAGACTTGGAAGGATTTTTCCAGTTTTTTTTTTAACATTTACTTATTCAAACAAAACACAAAGTGTTAGTGATTTACAACAGCGTTTTACATAGTCTCATTTAAGCAAAGTTTTCACAATACTGATTTATAATAAATGCTTTGTACCTCTTATATTGACATAAGAAGGCATGAATTTATGCAGTTACTGCAAAAGCTTGGAGTCTGAATAACAACTGCATCTTAATAGTAGCCTATACAGGAGGTGAATTTTGACTTTGTGCATGTAAATTGTATTACTGGAAGAAACATTCTTTATTATGACCACCAGAAGGCCTCCTCGGACTGCAAAAGCTGCTGCTGCAAAGTCGTCATGTTTTCTCTCCACTTCAATTACAAATCACAATTTAAAAAAAATGTGCTTAGAAAGTCGCTACGATTTTTAGCATTGCTCACTGGGACCACGTGCAATTTTGATTTTAGATTTATAATACTTTATTAAGAGCTTTTCTTAATCCTCTAATCTTTACTGAATGTCTTTTTATTATTTATGCTTAGAGTCATGATTTTTCTCCAGATGTCCATCTCTTGCATTTCTAGTCTTCCCTAACAAGCTCAATAGCTTGCACCATATTTAGGGTGATAAAAAGCTTGAATTCTCTCATATTGTGACCTGCAATTCATAGCATTCATTTAATAACACTATATGCAGTTGAAAACCTTCAGAAAAAATAATTGGCTGAAGCAGCACATTGGAGATGTGGCCAGTTCTTTGTCATACATCTTCTCCTCTCATAATGAATCTAGAATTTTGAATTTGTACTGAAATACATTTTCGTTTGATTATTTGTGCATAAAGGGGCACTATAATTAAAAAGTTGGCAATATTTAACCTTAAACAAAACACATTTGTCTCACTCATACTTACTGTTTCAGATAACTATAGAACTACTAAAAAAAGAGACTTTTGCAGTCTCATTCTTAGGGAATTCCTGTCATTTCAAAAATAACCTATAATGAAAACAATATTAAAGTAAAAGGAGAAATTGATTATTTTCCACCTAAAAAGGACTGATTGCAAGGGTCTTCCATCTTTCAGACTCTAACATTTAACGCAAATCAGAGATCTGTGTTCCAGTTATTTTCTTGTAATTCAAGACACATTAATTTGTAATTTATCCATATATTTTTAATAATTGTGGTCAAGTTTAAACAACACTGTCAAATATATCTCAAATAAGTTTAATTTCAGCTTTTCTGTTTTTCTTATTTCTAAAAATCTTTTTTTTTTTTTTTTTAAGCATGTTAAACAGTTGCTTTTTTTAATTACTTTGTACTTCTAAGAGCTATAGAGCTTGCAGTTCAAAGCTGTTTGTATATAAGGATTTCCAAATTTCAAAACTTTTAAAATGTATTGCATATATGATTGCTTTTTCATTTCAAATTTGCATTAGTTCTGGACATAACCAACTTAAGTGCTGTCTAATTCTATAGTTCTTGGATATCCTGAATGTCTTTGAAACTCTGGTACTCAATTGTCCTCAGACAAAACGACACATTGCAGGAGTCAGACAATGTGGCAAAGTACACAGAGGAAAAAAAATGTGATTTGGATAGCCTTCATTTTCAGGTTTCCTAAAATGTTACTGATTTTATAGCTTAAAACAAAGACATTTAAATTCAGTGGACACTTTAAAATGTGAAACTCTTTTTCTGTACTTAATTTAGCTCTTCTCTAAAGTACAAGTAATTGATTTAAGACTCTGCAGCATTAGTATCGAAATGTATTTGTATTATTTTTAAAGATTGCTGTTGTCTTATTTACTGCAACTGCTTGTTCCTTGTACTGGGGTAAAAAAAAAACAACAAACAGATAGGCTTGAGTTTGTTATATTCCATGGTATGGTGTTTCATCACAGCATTCTGAATTGGTGTGATATGCAAGATACATAAATGGGAATTCCAAGAGCATATCATTGTGCAGTGAGTTTGAAATATTTTTTCTTTGTCTTTTTATGAATTGTTTCTAAGGAAATATCTTTAAATGTTAGGTCAATTTTCATTTTATTAGAATTGCTTGAAATAATATTTTGGAGATTTATTTGTTCACAGCACAGACAGTCACACAGTTCTTTCATCCATTCATTTTCAAAAACTGAATAGTCATTTGAAAATGTGTTCTGTGAATTTTAAATAACTCTTTAATGCTCGCTGATAAGCCAGACAATTCTGTGAAAATAATTAGAGTTTGATTTTGCTGCTTGAAATTGGTTTCACCACTTCAACTTAGAGCCAGTGATAAAAGAACTGCCCAGTTATGTCTGACATACATGAAAGCAACCAGCATCAATGATTTAACCAAATGAAACAGTAAATTTAAATTATTTTCTCCCACATAGAAATCTATATCAACCAACTCTTCCATATTCATCTATCACTTATTTTCAATGTAAGCAATTTTCAGGTATCATGCATCTAAAAGACCTAATTTAAACCCTAATTTAAACCCAGATACTTCAAAAGGCTGTATCAGAACGTTTTACCAAATGATAAGCCTGCTCTTTTCTTATATTTTCTGGAATTCATACTAGTTAGTATTTTTTTTTCAACCATTTGGTCAGATGTTCTGTGTGACCACAGCTGGAAGTCCCTTTTCAAGCTATCAATACCAGCGGTGGCTAATTGTAGTGTGAGCACCAGAGCTTGAGCTGAGTTTGAGCAGATCTGGGTCCTGGGAGCCAAGACATCTTCAAGTCAATGTCTATGCGAGGCAGGTGATTCCAGATTTCTCAGATTTCAAAGTCTATGGAAGCTGCTTCTCTTGCCTCATTCAAACAGCTGACTGGTTCTTCCCAGTACAAGAAAGACAGGGAACTACTGGAGAGAGTCCAGCAAAGAGCTGAAATGATGATTAGGAGTCCAGAGCACCTCCGTCATGAGGAAAGGCTGAGAGACCTGGGGCTGTTCAACCTGGAGAATTGAAGACTGAAAAGGGATCTTGTTGACTCTTTACACATATCTAAATGGCGGGTGTGAAGTGGGTGGAACCAGGCTCTTTTCAGTGGTGCCCAGTGACTGGACAAGAGGCAATGGGCAAAAACTGGAACACAGGAAGTTCCATCTGAAAATGGGAGAAACAACTTTGAGAGTGACTGAGCACTGGAACAGTGCAGACTCTCCTACTGTGGAAATACTCAAAATTCACATAGATGCTTTCTTATAGGGAACCTGAGCAGGGGGGTTGGACTGAATGATCTCCAGAGGTCCTTTCTAACCTCTATGACTCCATGATTCTATGAATTTGTAATTCTGTGGTTCTGTTTCATCTTGCTTCTGTGGGCATTATCCTTTTACAGGTCCTGCTGGGTTTCATTTGTTATGATGAACCACCGATTTAAAAATGAAAACTATGGTCTAGTTTATCACTCTTGAAAGATTATAAACCCCACTCTGTAGTAATTACAGGCTCCATATTCCAGGGAGCTTCACAGAGAGCAAAATATCCCCTCCAATCAACACCAGACGTCTCTGTTCACCAGGAAAGAATTTTGATGGCAAAGGAAGTTCTATCAACAGATACTTGTACTACCTGAGCAGTATGGGAATAAGTAATCCTACTGGGCTGTTCTAAACTTAGTTGTAGGTTGTATTTGTGAACTTAAGTATCTCCTGTAATTTCTCATCATCTCAGTTTCCCTAGGGTAGAAGGGGCAGTATTCATTAACATTTGAAAAGCGTTTAGAGATTTTGAGATGGAAAGCAATGCATAAGCACAGATCAAAGAAAACTCTACCAATACTGATAAAAAGGAGAACACCACAGCTCAAGTTATAGCCTTAAGTACACTATTAGCGTAATCTCAGCAGAATTTATCTACATGACTGGAGGTTGCAAAAGATGCCCAAGGACATGGGTAGGCTCTTTAGGATCTGATGGGTGTCTTCAAAGTTTCCTCGGGTATCCTCCTCAGGTATCCCACTTCAGTGGGAATCATCAGCGTTTATGACCTGGCAGGACTGGTTTGTAGACATAAAGCGTGCTTGTAATCTTATTTTGTATCTGTTTCAACAAAGCATTTGAAAAAAAAAAATCCTTATATAGAAGGAATGAACTAGAATAACTTTTATGTGTAAGAAACTAGCTAAAAGGAAAAGTGAATGATGAAACTACTTTTTTGAGGTAGTTTGTAATTTATGGAATTAGATATATGCTAATGCAAGGGGCACCATAAGCATGCCTAGACTACATAAATGTATAATAATATAATCTTATCCTTCATGCTTTCATGCAAGTGGATATATAAGTAAATATTCTTTAAAAAAAAAAAAAAAGAAGAAAACGCACAAAAAAGCCACACCAGATAATTCTCATTGTCCCTTAGCCTTTTTAGGAATATAGTCCATGATTTCATCCCTCATAAGGGAGGTGAAAAGAGGAAGGAACAGTCAGGACATTTAACAGAAGAAAGACCTTCTCTGACCTGAGTCTTAACAAACTGCTATTTTTAGCTTTCCCACTGCAAATGACAAATACTTTATCCTGTGACATAAGCCATTGTTTAAAAGGAAACCTAAACTGACTGTGACACTGTTCTTCTTGGGTAACAGTATTGGCCAGAAAACCTCAGGTATTTAAAGCTGCTCATTATGTCATTCTTCTTAAAGGTTGTGACAAAAGGACAATGATGTACCCTTACACATTCTCTATCCTCAGACTGAACTTGTGAGACATAACAGCTATCCAAACAATTGATTAATGTGGACACTAAGTCACATTCTGACTTTGCCTGGATGTGATTAACTATAATAATTTTAATTTCAGCTTTTCTGTCTCACACATTTATTTCTGTATGCAACAATATTACCCTAATTTTCTGGGGTTCCTTTCTTTCTTTCTTTCTTTTTTTTTTTTTCTCTCAATAAATGGAATAAACATTAAAAAGTTAATCCAGAGCCCTAAGCACCTCAGTTATAAATCAACAAACAAATGCTGCAGACTAGCCCTCAGAACTCACAGATGTTCTTGCACACAAATCCACCCACAATGAGCTTGGCTCCCCATCTGCCCCTGCTATGCATTTTCCCTTCTGCAGCTGACTGTGCACTACACATACTGGACAGCAAGCCTTGATAGCTGACAAAACAGAAATCATTCAGATGGGTCTTGATTGAAAACAGAAGGTCGATAGTAGAGAATGCCGTCATATTGCTACAGCTCAGATCCTGCAGGATTGCTCATTAATACTTGTCACTGAGAGTTCGAGAGGGCATTGTTGTTGCAAAGTAAATCAGGGATTTTCCTTTTGTTTTCATGAAGCTAAGCTTGGGAGATTTTCAGCAGCACTAAGGGAAATTAGAAATGCTCTGCCAACTTAAAAACACCCCCTGAGCACGAGGAGAGACTTCCTGGACCTGTATCTCTTTAGAAATGTCCCCCACATTCAAGATCCGTCTTCCAAACACTTTTACTTCTCACTTCTGTTCTGTGGGTCTCTCTTCTTTTTATCCTGCTTATATCTCCTATAGTTCCACTGAGTTTCTTGTAACTCCACTGAGAATAGACACTATCCCTATATACTTTTTTCTTGTTTGTTTTCTCTCCCAGACACATTTCTATTAGTGTTTTGTTCTTCTGTATTCTGCCTGTGTTAATATTCATATTATTTTCTTTTTAATATAACCCATTCAATTCCTGTCTCTAGCTAGAAACTGTAGGCACCTTACCATCATTCCTTCTCCTAGTGTTCCCAGAAAAAAATACTCTGTTCTTATACCTATTGGTGGGCATTGCCTCTGCCCTCCCACTCTCCAATTGCTTTCCTGTCTGTAAGCCAAGAGCTCCTCAGCAAGCATTTTAGGTGAACAAAAATCACAGCTACGTATCTGAGCGCAACCCTAACATCAGGACTGAATTGGTAGTAGAATTTTATCATAGAATCATAGAATTACAGACTCACCAAGGTTGGAAAAGACCTTCAAGATCAGTCCAGCCCTCCATCTACCACCAATATTTCCCCATTAAAACATGTCCACTAACACAACACATTTACAAGGACATTTAAGCATGTTACTCCATCAGATTTTCCAGACTTGAAGCTCTGCAGATCAGTGTCTCACTGGTACAAGCCTGGTTTTAAGTTCTAAGAAAGGCAAGTTATTTGTCAGCACATTTATCAGTCCAGATCTCACAAAACAGAAACACGTGCCATTTCTTTTGAAATGCTCAATGTATTTCCAGAATTAATGCAAAAAAATGAAGACATTAGAAGACTAACCGTATTGTCGGAGGCTCATACTTAATTCCGTCTTTTGAAAAATTCAAGCTAATATTTCCTACTTCTCCAGAATAGGTCCTAAAATCAGATGATAGGCCTTGCTTGTTTGAGCCCATGGGAAGTAATAGTGTGTGCTTCAGATCTAGTGCTAGAGTTGTGGGATTTTCAGAAAAGGTCGAAGATGTGGATCCCCCTCCATCTTCACATCTGCACATGAAAAAATTTGTTACTGCATAATTTAGAGAGTAGTGGGGTTTCCTACGTATGAGAAGTGGTTTTCCCAATTTCTTGTTCTTCTCTGTATTATGTTTTGAATCTACATACATAAAAATAGCTAATTCCAAAAATACATTTTTGCCTTTTGGATGCGGCCTTTTGGAGTTATTTTTTCATTGCCTTTCTCCTCAAGACCAGAATTTGAGTAAAGCTTACAGATTTACTGAGAAAATAATCATGAATGACGATTTTCATATGAGGATACCAGTGCAGGCCTATGCTCACAATTGCATTTATACAGTATTTACTCTACCTATAGTATTTCCTTTCTCTATTTTGGCATGATTTTAAACTGAGCCTGACTTAATTGTTATTTTTTTTTCTTTTTTGGCCTTTAACATTCCAGCCCTTTGAATATGCTGTCAGTAAAACTACAGTTCCCCACACTGCTGTGATGAGGAGGTAGGATATCTCGATCACAGATGGGCTAAGGACAGAAATTCTGTGCCCAGACAAATATGTCTTAAAAGCAGTAGTGAAAAATTTTCATGTACTTTAAAAAAATGTTGAATTTGACTTTTAGCCATACTGCAGTTCATCATAGAATAGAGAGAATAAAAAGACAGTAACAGAGAAAGGCTGGGATTTTTTATTATTATTATTTCTTTTTTTTAGATACGTGGTTTTAGTACTACATATTTGTACCCAATGTGGTGGTTAAACTTGTAAACCCAGCAAGGTCAAATTTGAAATTCAGAATAGAGATGAACTTGTTTTTGTTGAGACTAATTTGTGGCAACAGCAGTTTTATCAGCAGGGTGTAGTAACTATGGCAGAGGACTGTCAAACTGCCAGTTGAGTCTATGGGAAACCTATTATCAAATGAAGTGATGGTTATTATTACAGCCCCATCATTTTGGTTTTGCTGAAATGTTCTTTTAGAAACATGATAAAGTAATTGATGGATGCAAGGCACAATGAAATATCTTGATGGTGTAGCATTTCAACAGATCTTCTATTTCCTTCCTTGCCTTAGAATGTAAAAATGATTGAGAAGACTTGAGCAAAAAGGCAAGACTTTGTAGAAAAGTCAAGGCTCTTTAGAAAAAAAAACTGAACTCTTTTCATCATTAGGGACTGAAAGATGTCTGATAAAATTCTGCATCTACAACATGAACCTAACCTGATGAACAGAAGAGGAATCTTTCTATGAAGCTGATGAAGTTGCATTACTTATCACACAGCTAACAAAAGCAATGAGCAGTAATTAAAAAAGATTTTAAAAAAAGGAACAATCAAAACTACAAGAAAACTACAGGGAAGATGTAGAAGGAAAAGACTGTGGAACAGAGAAATGGAGAAAGAATAATTCTCAAAGTCACGATCACCAAACAGTTAGAGATACTGTGCAAGTGAGAAAAGGAAATAAAGATTAAATGGCAGAACAGCTGGTCCCGGTAGAGGCGTAATTTCTGTGTTCACAGTGGCTTGCTAATGCCACACACATGCATTGACCACAGAAAGTTCATTCCAATTCCTGCCCAAGGTCACTTCCTTGTGATTGCACAAGAGGCAGAAATATTTTGCTTTCTGGTATTCTCCCTTTGGCAAGCAGCTTCCTTCATAGCAGCTTTGAAAATATCACACAGCAAAGAATGTACATAACAGATGCCTCAGAGGAGCACTGAGTACCATGAGCTTTGTGAACCATTTCTTCCTCTAGGTTTCTGTACTGAATGTAACTGAGGGGAAAGAGTGAGATGGGAGCAGAAACATTTCTCCCACCTCTCTCCCAGTCTGGTTTTCTAAATTTCTTCAATTGCCACTGTTTGCAAATCTGTACAAATCTGCATATAACATGTCAATAATTGCATATAAAAATCAGCAACTATCTCAACTTGCATGATGTCTACAGATAAAGATGGAAAAGCATCTCAGTTATTAGTGTGAACAGTTATCCTTTGAACTGTCAGAATTTTCTAGTTTGATTTAAAGGCAATTTGTAGCTGAAGCTTCTGAAATGCTCTCTAACCTTTTCTTGCCATAAGTCACGTTACATGTTGTTAGCAGAGATTTTCCATTCATTAAAAGCCTGAAGCAAGGAAAATTGTTCCCTTGGAGTCTTCTTTCAGCTTAAGAAGACCACACCATTTTCTAAAATTAGACTACGATTTCAGATCAATATAAACAAAAGGGGTGAGGTCCAAAGTAGTATCTGTATCCTTCTTTCTTTCCTCCTGATTAATTTATCTAAATACTTCTTATGGTTGTAGTGCAATCATTTTAGTTGATTATCTGCCTTTAGATATACCTTACCTCTATCTCTCTCAGACACTTCCTGTGCTGCAAAGATACACAGTTCTTCCTGGATAGTCAATTTGCTGCCATTACAGTAAACACGTCAATCTTCCAGGATTAAATCCTGTAGCTAAATTATAGGTCTTGTCAGAGATTTTGAAGTTTTGTTACTGATGCATCCAGAGGGAGAATCTGGCTTTACTTGATGATTTCTCTCTCTGCTATTCTTTAGTTTGAGGCTCCTTCTTGTGTTTTAGAGCATGCCATGTAGGTTAAAGTTCATCAAAAACAGCGGAAAAAAGGGAGATGTTGTCAGCCTTCCCACGCTGCACTGCTAGTATGTGGGCATCATAGGGCACATATACCAAATGTTCCCATTCTTCTATTGTAAAAATTGAGAAGCATGAGCAATCATATTCTTCCCCATCCATCTGCTAAACCTCATTTATCTTCTAAAAAGAGGTACTTCCACTGAAATGTGTCCTACTACTCATAAATAGTACAAGTACATATAGCGCATAAAAGCAATTTGTTGTGCTTTGGGAAAATGGCTTTGGTTCAGGATTTAAACTGCTTGAAATTGGGAAAGTTCATTTCTAGTCAAGTGTTTTGTTTTTTTTTTTTTTAAAGTTTATTCTTTTGCTGTTTTGTAATACATTTGAAAGACAGACACATAGGGCTTGAAGGAATGTGCATGACTTAAAAGTGCTTCAGATCATATTAACCATTTGAACCACTCCCTCTTCCCCAAACTAGGATAAAAGTTTAGATATGGAGAAGATCAGAAATTAATAATGAAAGAGAAGTACAACAGAATCATGTGATCTTGGTTAGAAGAGATTTAAAAATTAAATTTAGTTAGCAATTCTGAGAATATAGGCAGAGTCAGGAAGAAGGGCCAACTTGACTATGTAGGCAGAAAGACGTGCAATACAGTCCTCGCTGTATGCACAGCTTTTAAGCATCAGTTGAGGTCAAAATACGTTTATGCTTTTACACTGAGTTAAGCCTTAGGAATAAAATATTGAAAAAGAAGGGAAAAAGAACATATGGGGTGCAGAAGTACCTCACGTATTGAGCGAGTGAGAAAAAAGACCTCAAGGTCAGCATAAAATACCAAGTGCAAGACCTGACAAGTGCAAGATCACAGCCCTTTGCCCCACAGTTTCCAGGATCTATATCACATTAGCCTCCATATACAAGGAGTGTGGCAGCAAACCAAGGTTTTCTCTTTTTTCTTCCTGACTACTTTAAAAAAGATTTTTTTTCCATTTGAAAGAATGGAATAAACAGAAACAGCAGCAAAGCTTCACCAAAGACAGGCTGGCTCCTGAATCAAAGGAGTAGGAAAGATAAGGTGACCTTGCTTGAGAAGAGCAAGGCATCTATCTGAGAGAAAGACTGAAAGGGAAGTCTCATCAGACTAAGCCAAGAACCTGGATATTTATGGCTAGAGTGCCTCTCGAGCTCTTTGTCTTGACCAACCCCCACATACAAAGATTGACCTCTAGATTTAGTGAAAAACAGTATTGCATAATACCATAATAACAATGTGCTGTCAAGTGTCCCAGTCAATTAAGCCCAATGTTTGCAGTTCCCCTGGCAACCTAATCCTAGGGTGTGTGGATATTTCACCTCTCTCTCTGCTGCTAAATAAAATAAAGACAAGAAACAAGCTTGAGCGTTGGCCTGATGATCATCCACTTTGTTTTAATTGCTAGCATGCTTCCAAACTGCTTTGATTTATGCCATTTCTCAGAGAAGCAGTGCCTAAGCCAGGCTGGAGGGATAGCCCACGTGGGGATCAATTCTAATATGCAGTATAGACACCATGGCACCAGGTTTAGTTCCTGCCAGACTCAACAGTCCTCCAGAATCATTCCATGTTTGCATTTCCAACATCAATCCATCCTCAACTCTGGAGAAGGCAATGAACAATCACTTCACGTATCAAAACACAGTCCTGACAGGATCCCAGCATAAATCCCTGGTTATTTCAGGTTCTTTATACTGGAAAAAAAAAAATAAAAATAATGCAGAACATAATTATGTTTCAGCCTTAGAACACCTTTCAAGGTTTAGAGATCAACCTTTATGTATTGTGACTGGCTGGGTGACTTGTTATCAGGGACAGAAAATTGTTAACATCTCTTTTAGCAACAGAATGTTCAGACCTCTGCAGAAAGCTCAACTGTTCCACAAAAGAATGACAATAAAAATCCTAAACCACGGCTAAATTTCAACATAAAACAAGATATGGCAAGATGATCCTCTTCCATTATGCCAGAGCAGCACACCATGATTTTATCTAGAAAGTGCTGGGGAACTCAAGGGAAGGAAACTAGCCAAGGATGTTTATCTTATCTTCACAGCCACCTGCAAGCAGTGTATGCAGGTCAGTGTGCTGACAGTTCGCTCACTTCTGTTTGAACAGATGGAGTAAGCAACAGATGAGTGTGTTCCTCCAGTAATCCTGCCAGCATTACGGTTTCTGCAGACCTACTGTAGTGCCTTAAAATGGAGATGGCCTTAACTTACTTAGATTGAGACGTGACTTTAAAAAAACAAAAATAAACACTTATAACACACACATATATATAATGTAAATCCCATGTGCTGACCCTAAATGTCCCTGTTTCCAAAACCTGTGCATTCCCAGACCTATATACTATTTCGTATTTCACTTCAGGGACCAGAGATCTTCACTCCTATTTTGAATGTGCCTTCTACGTGAACTGATATCTAACGTGTTTCAAGAAATTTCCAGCAAGAGTTAATGTTCCCTAGAGCTCTGGTTTGGCTGAAACCTGATATGTGAGGAGAAATCATAACTCTTGGCAGCCAGACTTCATTATCATAACACAGACCTAACCCGCATAGTCCTCTGTGTACGCTCTACTATACCATGCCATGGCCTTCCACTGCTATTATTATTAATGTTCTTGCTATTCTGGTAACTGCACCTCAGTGGAAATGAGTTCAAAGATGACGATCAGAATCAGGGGCACTAGGATGCATGAGAATGTGTACACACACATGCACATACACACCAAAATCACAGAATGGTTTGGGTTGGAATGACCTTTAAGATCATCTATTTCAAACCCCCCTGTTATAGGCAAGGACACATCCCACTAGATCAGGTTACTCAAAGCTTCATCCAGCCTGGCTTTGAATGCCTCCAGGGAAGGGGCATCCTCAACCTTGCTGAGCAACCTGCTCCAGTGTCTCACCACCCTCGCAGTAAAGAATTTCTTCCTAATTTCTAATCTACATATACCCTCTTCCAGTTTAAAACCATTTCCTATTGTTCTGTCTCTAAGTGCCCTTATAAAAACTCTCCCCCCAGCTTTCCCATAAGCCCCTTTCAGGTACTGGAAGTCCTCTATAGGGTCCCCCAGAGTCTTCTCTTTATCAGGCTGAAGAGCCCCTGCTCTCACATCCTATCCTCATAGGGGAGGTGCTTCAGCCCTCTGATCGTCTTCATGGTCCTCCTCTGGACCTGCTCCAAAAGCTCCATGTCCTTCTTGTGTTGGAGGCTCCAGAACTGGGCACAGTACTCCAGGTGGGATCTCACAAGAGCAGAGTAGAGGGGCAGAATCACCTCCTTCAGGGGTGATTATTGACTTCTGTTCCTAAAGTTTGCTAATATAACTAAGATTTATATTACAATAGTAAGCAGAGATGCCAAAAGAAATTGGGACCTATTATATCATAAATACATCTGCTGCACAAATAAATAGTAAAAAATATCATATTTTGAAGAACTTGCAGTCAGAAACTTTCAAGTTTGCAACTGCAAGGTCAGTAACATGAATTGTGACACTTCTAGTTTAATTAAGTGATTAGTGTCATTGTTATCATCTATGTTTTTTACTCTTTTCTTCATCATGAACAAAAAGAAATATGTTTTGCTTGACAGGTAATAAAAGGACAGGAAGAATAAAGGACTAAAGTCATCTGTTCCTATCAGATATTTTATAAAGGATAGCTGACAGCAACATGCTTTAGCAGAGGACTATGACTTGGTCATCCCCAGAGGTTCTTTCCAACCTCTGCGATCACCCCCTGTGATTCGGTGATTCAGTGATGGTTTAATTATTGACTCTTTTACAGTTCTTTGCAGTGAAAAATTTATTTCCTACAGCAAAATGTGTTTAGTTCTTATTTCACTCATGATAACTTTTTCCTTCTACCTGAGGAACTTACACACTTTTTGCCGCTACGTAGGGATCATGCTGAAGTGGCAGGAAGGTGGGATTTTCATTTGCTAAGTATGAGTGGTAGGATTTATTGTCATGATATTGAAGCTACTGAGATATCATTGAGGTCTGATCATTAGCTGAGCACTCAGTTTAGTCATTTTCTGTCACCTCCCTTCTCATGTTGGTAGTTTCTTACAAATAGCAAACCTTCAGTGTCTAGAGATCAAAGAATATCCAAGGCCACAAATGCAGGTAAATGGAATTGCAGATCTCATGTCTCCTTGTTGGGACAGAACTTAGTGAGTCATTTGTCTTCATGCAAAAATGATACGGAGAACAGTTGTTAAAGCTCATTTCCTTAGAGGGACTGTGAAAGTATCTGTCATAAAAGGAGTGAAAAGAAGACTAAATGGACTATGACTGAAAGTCATGAATGTATTCAGCTCGGAGGGTTACTCGACTTTTCTTGTCTTTTTCAAAAGACATTTTGGAGGATTGATTAATCTCACATATTTATGGTAAATGATTGCCCAAGGTGATACTTGTACACCGTAGTTTCTTCAGTATGCCCATCTGATTTTACAGTTGCAGCAGTCATATGATAACAGAGTTGGTCAAAGGGCATCTTTTATTACAGTTACCATGCCTCAAGTCTCTAGATCTGACCACTGTGAGTAATGAATACTATATTAAGTCTGTTTATACGGAAGGAATATAAACACAAAGCACAGAAACAAGATGTCGTGTACTCTGCACTGGACTTCCAAGAAGTTTTTAAGTTGAAGTTCAATGTTTAGGCTCTCTTCAAAAGAGTGTCCAGCTCCTGATTGCAATGCTTACCTTATGTGCAGAACCAGCAGCTGAAGGTTACGCATCCTCAGCTCTCTTTCCAGTGCTATGTCAGTGGGCATTAGGGAAAACAAAATACTGAACAAGGCATTATCTAAATGAGCTAGTAGGGAAAGTGCAAGAGATACCCTTGTACTCATTCACCCTCACTCCCTCAGGGAGAGTGGCATTTTTTATTTCATTTTTTTTTAATTTAGCCATGACTGCTGAGACACCCTGCCAAAGCCTTCGAGGCTTTTGCCACCCTCCAACACTGTACTGAAAATGAGATTTCCTCTGTATTCACACTCATGAACAGAGATTTGAATGCTAATTTCTGACCAAAGGCTTTATACAAAGTGCTATAGAGGATCTCTGACCAATGCTTTGTTGTTCACTGTATTTTGTTAATTTATGGAATCCCTGAATATTCTTTGAGAGATAGAGAGATAGATCCTTTTACATGTTACTTATATAAAAATGTTGGCTGAAGTACTTGATTAACAATAAGGTAAAAATAAAAACCAGAAAATCAGAGATCAAGGGAGAAGCTCATCCCCTGTACAACTGAAAGGTGAGGCAGGATACATAGTTAATTTTTACCTATTCAATTTAGGAACTGAGATTTTAATTCAGCTGGATATTTGATCAAATATTTGATTTGTTGTATTTGATGAAATACAACAGGAAATGCTTGATCAAAAAAAAAAAAAAAAAAAAAAAAAAAAAGCCAGTTGTGGAGGATGAAATCTTCCCTTTTCAACCAGTTGCCACTTCTCAACATGAGCATGTGCTTCTATTTCCTGTTTCAACTGGCGGCAGTGTAGAAATTTCATATTTAAGGTTTAGGTATCTCTACCTTTTGTATATGTATCCTTAAGTCCTTCTTTTATGCAAGGCGCTCAGTCATTTGGTGCTGTAACAGCCAGAATTTTTCCTGCCGGTCACTAATAAGTACCACCATCTACAGCACCATCAGAAGTCATGATGGTGGGACATATCTACAAAGGAATTTCAGACCATCGTGAATTTTTAAAACATGCCAAAGAAACAAAAGACCAAATCTTCAGAAACTGAACACTGCACTGAATACAGAATTCTTATCTTACTCAGGAAAGTCTAGGATAAAACTAGTATAATGTGACAGAATGTGTTGCAGTACTTTCCTGCTGAAAATGTTCAGCATGCTGATGGTATGGGAGGCATTTGTAATAGAAAAAAAAAGTGCAATTAAATTATATTCACCAGCACTTTCTAAAAAAAAAGTATTGTCAAGTATATTAATTACAAAGAAATGTTTAATATACTACATTTTACTGTCTGCTGCCATACCTCAATTACATTCAGTCTCTTATGTGCCTGCAGCCACAGGCATGTCAATACTACACACTGAAGGAAAAAACAAATTCATGTCTTATTAAATTTGCAACTGTAGCCGCACCCATTTCACACCTGAATTTCTCATCCTCCAGGCAAATTTCACTTACACATTTTCAAGTAAAATGTTTTGTTTATGAGTTTCTTTCACCATTTAGGTGGTTAACTATGCTGTTTCCTTCTCCTTTAAAAATTTTATCTCTCTGTTCAGTGGAAGATCATCTCTTTATCTTCCATTCAGAGCTAAAATTATAAAAATATAGTATATCATGTAAAGCTCAGATTGCATAGTTGTTCTTTTTTTTTCCTCTGAAGGAAATTTAGGAGTTATCATTGAACAGCTCCATGTATTAATCATCATGTTTTCCCAGAGGTAAAAGCAGCTGGCTTGTCTTTTTAATTTTTTCATTTTTTGTTGTTCTCTGTGGCCAGGCAAATTTATGCAACTGACATGAATTTCTATTAGTTTTTTACTGGTTTCCATACACATATGTGAGACCTAGCTCACCAGATACTAAAATTCTTGTGTGTGAAGAAGTGCTTATATTCATAGCAAAAAAGCAACAGTAAAAAAAAAAAAAAAAAAAAAAAAGCCATACAAAGAATGTAATTGGAGGAACAACTTAAGATTCTTAGAGATTATTGTCAGCTGTTCATTTGAGTGACGGGATCTTGCTGCAACTTCCCCTCAACTCATTATCTCTTATTTAGTGTGAGAGAAAAAAGCTTGAGTGAAGGACACTGGAGAAGACCTCCCCTTGCTTTCTAGGATATTCTGGCCTGGTGGCTTGAACACAGGTCTTGCTGGTTAAACATGTAAATTTACACTCAGGCAAAAGAAGGAGGTGAGTTCAAGTCTCCCACAGTTCATTTGAGTTTTCTAATCATCTGACTTCTCTTTGGAGAGCAGACAACATTACTGCACCTCCAGTTCTTGTGCAAGACCTGCCAGACAGACCTTCTCAGAGAAAACCTACACACCAAAGTGCAATGTGAACAGCATGTAATCTACAGGGCTCAAAAAAGCTCATGTACCTACTCTCTCAGTACTGTCAACAAGCACGTTATCACAGAGACTTTCAGTGAGTATGGCTATTACTAAGAAAAGTTCAAGCACTTCATACTTTGGGATTCTTCTGGTCATTTTAGTAGAGGTTTAGAATTGAAAACACTCTTCTTAAGCATCCGCACACACAGCTCACATGTGAGTACAGAATTCTAAAAAAATTGGTGGGACACATGAAGGTCCTGGAAGGTCCTTTTCCCCCTTTCCTTCTGATCAACACTAGTCATCCTCAGCAAAGCAGACCACTCAGAAAGTGCTAAGTAGTATAATTCTGTAAATCTGCTTTGGAATACTCAAGAAAGGCAGCCACAAATAGAGATCAGAATGTAGTTTAGGACCTGAAGAATTTCTAGTCTACTGTACACACTTTGTAGACTTTCATCAAGCCCCTTTTGCTTTTAAGTCAGTGTTTTTGGATCGAAACCAAGAAGATCACAGACAGTCACTCTATGAGTGACTTAGTTCTTATATTATCTCCACTTTATAGTGAAGAAAATACTCAATTTTTACTGTGAGAGCTGATTTGAATGCTGTGGGGGTTAACTCATGTTTAAAAAATGTCATTTAATACTAAATAATAATGGAAATTACCATAGTCTAACGAGTTTCTCTCGTTACATCACTATCTTATTTGCAGTTAGTTACTTATCAATGTTCTCATGCTTCCTTTTCCTTTTCCCAAGACGTCATCATAAAATAACTGTTTAAAGGCAAGAATTGCTTGCAGATCCTGAAAAAAACAGGTAAGTGCATCAACAATTTAGGTCTCTGCTATTCCCATTTGTTTGTAAGACTATCTGTATTCAATATGTAGTGAACTTTTTGTCTGTGTTCCATGTCCAGGGCATTTTAAAGCATAAACCAGAAGCACACTGCCTGAGCTAGTAGGAGGGGATAGAGGAAATCCTATACTGGCGGAACAATTACAGGAAACTGACACAGCCATTAAGATGTTGAGAAGAAAGTGGTTTTGATACAGTGCCAAGTTAGAGAAAGATACGGCTTGTACACAGCGATGGATCAAAGAAATAAAATCAACCAACAAGAACATCATCCACCAAAAAATAAACATATAAAAAGGGCAAAAATAGTTGCATTAATATTTAGCTGAAAATGAATTTGCAACTTTGAGTCAGCCTGTTACCTATTTGTCTACTTTAACAGAAGTAAACAGAGAAGAATTTTCTCAAAACTGAGGATACTCTCAGAAGGAGAAAACCTGTGAAAGCCTCGTATCCATCTTCACCTGGCCTGATTGTGAAAGTGAATGTAACTGAACTACTGTTCGGACCCTAACCAAGTGATCCATTAGGTGTTTTTAGCATCAGACATAATTTCAACATAAAAGTCTTACTCATAATCTGGTCTGATAAATGGAAAGGCACATGTGGTTTCATTCCTCATCTTCAAAATCTTCCTCAACCTGTAGCTCTTTTTCTTGTTCTCCCAAATTTTATTGAGCTAAAGGACCTTGAGTTTGCATATTCTCAGAAGATCTTCATTTTAAAAGATAAAATCTTCCATACCTATAAGGCATATTCCCTTTCCCACAATGTTGTTAACACTGGTCAGAAAGTTCATCTTCCATCATCAAAGAGCAGTTCATCATATTCCACCACCTTGGGGCTTGTACATGACAAGTCAATATTTACACCATATCTCCAAAATGACTGAATATACACGACCCAGAGCTGAGAGGTGAGAAGGATAAGAAGTACAGAAAATATCTAGTCACCATCAAAACAAAAGCACAGGAACTGACAGCAGGAATATTGAGCCACTGGTATTCTGGTAAATTGAGAGAAACTACTATATGAGGACTGAAAATTATTTTTCACCAGCAGAAGAAATACTTTACAAAAGGTGTTGAGATTGAGAACTGGAAAGCAACTGAAAAAAATGTGAACAACTTTGGTTGAACAAAAAGGAGAGAGATAAATAGATACACTTGGAGGCTTATTAATATAAAATTAGAAACTGCTATATGAAAAATAGGTGAGGTAAGAAGTAGAGAGACAAGTTCGTCAAAGAGCTGATATGTGGAAGGGCCTCTGAGACAAACTGCTCTAGAAAGCTAAGATAAGGAAGATGAAAGTGGAAAAGTACAGCAAATATGCTGGATAGCTCAGCAAGATGGCTGATAGACATGAAATAGCTTAAGAACAGAGGTTGAGACAAAACATGGTGTAAGGAAAGGAAAGAGAAAGGATTGCATTTAAGAGGGGAAAAAGTCTTTTCCATTCTATATTTTCTTACACAGTTTGATAGTATTTAAAAGCTAAACAGATTGAGCCATTTTTGTTCTTTACAGTTTTCAGATACTAAGTCACTTTTGTTGCTTTCATTTTTATAAAGCCTTTCTCTATTTGGTGATGGTAGATGAGTTCTCCTATAATATAAGTGCTGCACTATCTTCCTACCAATTGATTATTTGGTTAGTTAGGAAAAGGACATCCTGGGTAAATTTACAGTGCTACTAAATAATTATTTAAAATTCTTAGAAGTTTGTTCAGATAATCCAAGAGGACTTCACTGATAGGCCAACAGTAAATAGCCATTGTAAGTAAAAACAAAAGAGTCATACAGAAAAACCAGGCATGCATATCAACTTCTAATTGACCTCACAACTCCACAGTTCTACTTATGCCACTGAACATGACCCTCACCCTTTTGTTTGACCCTAAAATAAGCATTAATGTTTAAGAGTGTAAGCATTCCTAGAAGTCATACAGTTTCAGGAATACTTATTTTGCATAGAATTATTTACATAGCTAATTTTTCATTAACAATTTAGTTCATTTTGTCTGAATGTGGTAGGAAACATTTTTAGGAGAATTTTGTCAGGAATTATTTATGTTCTAAACCTCATAATATGTGTGCTGTTATATTATGGTACTCTGGTTACATAATTATGCAGTTAATCTAGAGTTACAACACACGCTTTATGGATAAATTGATTGCTGGTAATGGCTAATATTATGATATGGACTCAGACTTTCAGTTCATTATGAGAAATTATTAACCTCAGAATGTTATCTTCTCCCTTTTAAAAGGAAGCCACGTAGTCTGGCATTTCTCAAAGGCAGGTAAAGGAATGAGATTAACTATATCCTATTCGTACTGAGAACTCTGCACTTCTTCCTTTGACAGGTATGAAAAAGGCCTTGTCAGTCATGGCATTTTGCTTTCTGTGTCTTTTGTATGAATATGTTCCACTAGCCACAGATTTGTCCAAAGAAAAAATAGCTATCTCTTGATTCAACTCAGTGCAGTATGTTATGCATATTTCTCTGTTATGAGAAAGCATGTGTAATCCTAAGTAAATTGTACTGCTTAGCTCAAATAGGAAAGTTTTATGTAAGACACAATAATTTAAAATATCCTTCTGAGCCATCCTGTTGTCAGCAAGACAATATTCATAGTCTTTTTTATAAAAATGGAATGTTATACATGTTCTCCCTTTTTGCATTAGTATTAAGACTGCTAGATATATCTGTATCATGCCAGTAAAACAGTCTACAGTATACACCCTATGAAACAAACTATTATTTTTTGAGGGAAGGTCAGATTTTTTTGTGTGTGACAATGTACAACACACAGTAGCTTGATTTTAAACATTAAGATGTTGAAATACAGTTTATTTCTACTTTTTTTCTAGCTAGATTTTGTATTTCTAACAATACTCAAGTTCTTTGTTCACTATCTTTTGCTTTATTCCTCTATCCAGTTTTGGCAGTTAGAATTGCAGAAAGAGATTTGCATATTTCCCTATACAGCTCTGCTATTAGAAAGGGAGAGCATTTTCTAAAAGCCAACATATAGCTTATTATAAATGTGGGCTGTCATGTATCATACTGTAGTAGAATTTAGTAAATACAGGGGTTTTATCAATGACTATCATGTGGATAATAAGGCTAGGTCATTTTAATATTCTTCTCTATGGAGACAACATGTATAATGTCAAGGAATACGTCATTCACCCAAAAGATTCATTCAAGTACAGGCCAATAGGGCAACAAAGACTGGTCCTATTCAGGAATAAAAAGAGAAAGCCTCAGGCATATCCCAGTCATAACACAGTTCAGAAGGTCATGTCAGGGTCAGAGAGAGCTCCATGGAGAGGTCCGTGTACCCTTTGCCCATCAGAAATTGGCAGGACTATAAGAAATTTAGGAACTCAGGACAAGCATGTTGCACAGAAATATTTTATTTGGGAAAGGGAAAAGCTGGGGCTAACTGTTAGGTAGTGCTACTCTCTAAGCACAGTTGTACACCCTCAGACAGCCATGACATTTCTTTCTGAGTACAGTTAACTCCATTTAAGGTGGAGGAAGCTGTGAATGATCCAGGGTGTCCCCAGAGAAAGTACAGCAGCACCTCTGGATCATCCACAACATCTGCACCTCACTAGATCCCATACTGCACAGTGAAGGCCTGGATTGTCCCTACAAAAAACAGAAGGTGCTCATATTTCAGAAGGTAACAGGACAAGTAGAGGATTACCTTAGCTGTCCAATAGCAAACATGAACAGCAAAAGCCCTTCATTCTCTTGTCTGTATGACTGGCTGAAGGAATATCATGGAGTCATAGAATAGTTTGGCTTGAAGGGACCTTAAAGATTCTCTAGTTCTGACCCTCTGACATCAGCAGGAATGCCTTCTACGAGACTAGGTTGTACAACCAGCCTCGCCTTGAATGTTTCTAGTTAAGCTGTTTTGGAGGATATCTCAATAACAGTCCTACTGGGCACAGGGAAACGAAAGATGACAGGGAGTATGCCTCCCTCCTCAGCCCTGAACATCACCCTTGTGTCAAAACAGCCAGTCATGCGTGAGGGAAACAAAGAGGAACAGGCATGTCCAGGGACTCTCTTCCTTTTTTTTCTATCCGCTGTATCACTTCAGCCAGTTATGGAAACAGATTTGTTCATGAATGAGTCCCTGAAAACTGGCTCAGCAACCACAGTGTTAAACAATCCTCAGCAAGGCCTGAAGAGATGGTCTGATAATCTCAGGCAGTCTAGATCTCATTTATGGCAACGCACAGGTTCCCATACAAAACACCTTCAGATTCATTGCTACAGGTCCCTTCATCATGGAGGACTGTATGGTGTTGTCACAGGGTTTTTTACCTCTGAACATCAAGAAGAGCCAAATTTTAGCATGAAAGATGGGCACTCATCCTTCAAAAAAGCTAATGGGTTGTAGGTAGTTGAGGGTATCTCTACACAACACTGCCTGAACTGATTAGCTTAGACAGCATCCCTGCAAGTTGTTGCATTTCACATGGAGTAGGCAGATCTGAGCTGTCCTCACCAGAGTCATTAGTCAGCCTATGGATACTATAGCCAAAGATCAGAGATGCAAATAAACATAGACCTTCCATACTATCACACTGTGAAGGAAACAAGCTCTGTCCTTTAAAAAAGACAGGGAAAGTCCAGTGGAGGGCCACAAAGATGATTAGAGGCCTGGTGCATCTCCCATACAAGGAAAGGCTGAGAGACCTGGGATCTCTTCAGGAGAAGAGAAGAGGGGATATCATCACTGTTTCTAAATATCTAAAGTGCAGTACTCAGGTCATTGTGGGTGGACTCTTTTCAGTGGTGTGCAGTGATAGAACAAGGGGCTACCGGCAGAATCTGGAACACAGAAATATTCATACTAATACATGGAAGAACTTCTTTACTGTCAGAGTGATGGAGCACTGCAACAGGCTGCCCAGAGAGCTTGTGGAGTCTCCTTCTGTGGAGATATTCAAGGTCTATCTGGATACTTTCTTGTGCGATCAACTGTAAGGAGCTTGCTTCAGCAGGTGATTGGACATGCTGATCTATAGAGATCGCTTCCAACCCCTACAATGCTGTGTTTCTATGATTTCCATGAGGATGTTATATAAGCACAGATAGAAATAGGAGTGTTTGTTTAAACATCAGAAATGGGAACCCAGAATCTTTACATGAGATTCAGAATTTAATCTCAGTTCTTCAATGGTCAGCTGTATGGACCTGGGCATCCAACCATCCAAACTTCAGGATAATTGCTGTTGCAAGCCAGACTGCTGTCCTTGACCACAACACATGACACAGGTGAGTGTAGTCAGCCTTTATGAGGTTGGTACTCCCCTGCATCAAGGGCTGGTGTCAGGCTGTGCATGCTGGACAATGCCTGCCTGTGCCCCCATCATACTCTTTCTAATCAGGATTCATACTCTTAAATCCTCTCCTGTCTTTCCCCTCAATAAGTGGCTTAAAATGCTGGAAAAAAAACTAACTCCTTTTAGACAACCATTTACTAATCAACATACCTTCCCCTGGGGGAGAAGCAGTTCAATTATTTCTTGCAATGATTTGAACATATTTTTACCTTAGGAGACAGTCCGAACAACAGACTATGCAGTGTCATAGGGTGCACTGAGTGCATTCCTTCTCTTGATGGTATTGCATTTTGGATGAAATAATGTTTTCATCAGATGCAAGAATGAAAGCAAATAACTATGAGTTAAAACATTCATTGGGAAAAAAAAGAAGTACTTAATTTCCAGCACCTGCTGTAGGCAATACTTTACGCATAGTTCTGAAATGATATCTGAATTCTGTGTGCATGTGCTGATAAATTTTGAACATATACACTTCAGAAAAGCAAGAAATATGAGTGCCTGGAGAATGTGAGCTCTTCCATGGTTCAATCATCAGCCAGATTTGGATTTTGTGGATGACTATTCTGTGTTTGAAAGCATAAGAAGAGCCAGGTCTGTCTTGTATATGTGTATCTACTGCTAATTTTATACTCCAGGTTTAACACAAAGTGATGTTATGCACTGGTCATTTAGCATACTGTAAATTCTCCTTGAGAATTTAGGACTTGCTCATATTCAAAGTTCTGCATGGACAAGTATCTGGACATTTGAACCCAATGATTGTATCTTCTTAAAAAGGAAATTGAAACTACAGAAATTAAGAGTATATAAATTATGTTCAAGGAACAAAAAATAAACGAGCTTTCAATATTTCACAAACCAAAGTCCAGAAATTTTGATTTCCTCACAGCAATTCATACCAAGAAAACTATAGGTCTGCTATATTGAAAAATAATTGAAGTAAATTATGTATTTTATCTAAAGAAGAGGCAGAATTTCCTTTTCACATAACAATTGCTCAAGAAAGTAACCAACAAAATAAAGAGACCGAAAGCTTTTAACAGAACTCTATTTCAGTGCTTTCTTTCTTTTAGAAATCTTGAGTGGGAACTTGATTGTTATACACTACAGTGGCCCTGGAATCTGCAAATAAATCTCTTATTATTTTGGAAAGAATCAACATGTTTTTTTGTTTTGTTTTGTTTGTTTGTTTTGTTTTTCTTAGTTTGTTTGTTCCAGCTAAAATCCAGCACAGCAGAGCTGTCATTACTGTGATTACAGTAGGTAGTAATATCTTAGCAAGGATCAGGAACTTCCAACCAGCAATGAGGAAAGATTTCCAGTTCACACAACTTTAGCACAAAGCACTTTGAAGTGTCAGCTTGCGCATCTTAGTTCCCATGATATACAAATGAGCCCTAACAAAGCTGTTCATGGTAGGTACAGGATCCTTAATGGAATGTTTTTAATATTTAATGAAGATTACCCTAATTCTTCTGGTATATTACTCATTCTTCAGTGAAAAAA
Source organism: Lagopus leucura (assembly GCF_019238085.1). Lineage (NCBI taxonomy): Eukaryota > Metazoa > Chordata > Aves > Galliformes > Phasianidae > Lagopus > Lagopus leucura. The sequence goes on along the minus strand of NW_024962335.1, from coordinate 5,180,034 downwards.
AAAAAAAAGAATTTTCCTGAATTAGAGGGCAAGACCACTTCAAGACTCCTTTCCTTGCGTGTATTTTTTTTGCGTCACTCTCTTTAGAAAAAATAAAAAATATAATCCAAACATGGTTAGATGATGCTTCTCAAGTTTTACAACTAGCTGGAAAAGTCTACTTTCTCAGCAAGGCTGGAATTACATTAAACATTTTTTTCCCTTCAGAATTGCCCACAGCTAGAGGAACTGATATATACTATGTGCCTATATAAACAGAAGGCTTCTACAAATAGGTTGTTCTCAAAATAAAATAAAATAAAATAACCTGAAAGAGAATCTACTTAAAAATTTTTGTTGTCAGAATCATGAATGCTACTGGAAGCATCCCCCCAGAATGAAGCCCAGTTCTCTTGATTATGTATGGATGTGAAATTCATTCAGATTAATCCTTTATTGGCAAATAGAATAATTCAAGATAGAAATTCAATTCTTTTAAAATTTGTATAAGTATAAATAAGGATTATAACTAATTTCCAGTAAGGTGCGATCAGTAATTTACTTCAGCTACTTCTATAGAATGTATGAAGATAGAATTACTTCTATATTGCCACTGATTAAATAATGGCTTTTCCTAGTAAATGCTTTTCACTCACATCAGCAATCTGTATCTCTTATTTTAAAAGTAGAAACAGGATGGGAAAAATTATGGTCATACGCTCGCGATATAATAAAAATAATCCATTACAAACAGAAGATATGAAGCAAGGTTGCCAATACTGTAAGAAAGTTGACATTGCAGTTTTTTTCCTCAGCTTAAGGGTCGATGTTGTGCTTAAAAAACAAGGTGGGACCATCACAGGTTAATGCAGCCAACTCTTACCTCTGTTTTGGTTGACAAGAGCAAGGAACTGAAAGCCTTGGAAGAAGAGAGGAGATGCTCTCCTGAGTCTTTGATCTTTTTTTACTGAATACCTCACCTGCAACATAGGGATACCATTAATCTATTGCTTAAGTTTTTAGCATTATAAAGGACATATCCTACAAATCTTAGAGAAGTTGCTTAGGTGCAGAATATTCATATAAACTGACTCAAGCTACTTCAAAACTTACAAGACCCCTCATTCTCCATTGTCTTCTGTAGCATATAATGACTACAATTTATAGGTACTTATAGGTAACTCAATTGTCTGAACTTAGCTGAACAGGACCTAGACCTCAGTTCTCCTCTGAGCCAATAGAGAGTATTACTGAAATCATTTAAGTAACTCACATAATCTAGAATACACATGGCTAAAAATTCATTGGAAGTACTGTGTCAGAACTGAAGTTAATTTGAACATCTTTACCACCTTTCAGACTTAGAAATGAGTTAATGCTTGTAGATATTTCGCCAAATTTAATGTATTCACTTAACGGGTTAAATATGAGAACTTGTTCTACTCTACTGTTAAGGAAGGAAAGAATGTCCCTTTGAAAAAGTTTGTCATGCCCTTCTCTCATTCTTCCATGTACTTTTCAATTGCTGTTGTCATATTTTCCAGTCTTAACATCCCCCTGAGAAATTACTGCTGCACAATTAAGAAAACATTTAGAATGGAAAAGTCATTTATTAAAGAGTTTCATTCTAAGCCAATGGTGTACTCTCGTACTTTGACTGATAATCTTTTCCTTGATCTGATGGCTGTTTAGGTTCACTTGTTACTCATTCTTAAGCTGAATTGTCTATGACCTGACCTTTCACATAGTATATTTTCTTGCTGAAGCAAACTCATTCTGACAGGCCCAACATGACAATCCTTAGAGCACAGAAAATATATTTACTTAGTTCAGTATGCAGATTGTTTTTTTCACTATTTTTCCTCATGGTTTTCTGGGTTAACCTGTGACTTCTTTCTGTCCTAGAACTGGGTTCTCTACTGTTCCTGTTATGTTCCTTGTATATTTACAGTAAGCATACAAAATTAATATTAGTGTTTTAGAAATCAGTTGAAAATATTAATAGCAAAGTTATGAATTAAATAATTAAAAAAAAAAGACTAGAATATGCCACACTTTTTCCCCCCAAAATTAAATAATTTAAGAAAATAACGCAATTTGCAGAAGACTATGCAGAATATATTTCATATATTTCCAAATAATAATTTTTAGAGTAATGTCAACAGATATTCTAAAAATCATGCATTGTGATGGATGTGTCTCATGTTGCTCATTAAATGTCATAGGTTCAGCTCCTCCTTCCACTCCTCTCTACTGCTGCAGATTTGCCACGGACTACAGAGTCATGCAAGAACAAAGATAAAGACCCAGAAGACTGCACTATAATGGGAGACCGGTAAATTAGAAATAATCAAATAACAAGAGGTAAATCTGCAGCAAATTTAGCTCTTTTCTTCATCTTTAATAAACGTAAGCAATGCTACACAAAGGCAACTAATGCTGATAAATCCTGAAGATATTAAATTCCCTTTCTTTGTCTACTCCCTACTTTTTAATACATTGGTTATAGACTCAGCTTTACGTGAGTTATCATTATTTTAAAATCACTGTAGGTCTACCACTGTCAAGTGACATTTTGCCTTCATTTTCTTCCAGTTTTGTTTTATACCTTTATGTTAATTTTTCACATTCTTGGACAGATGTTGCCACAAATATGGTATGGACCTTTTCATGAAGAACAATATTATTAGGACTTTTTTTGAGTGGTTCATAAATACCTAGCATATATTAGGAACTACCACCAGAACACTTTTATTCAAAATAAATATTCTGCAGTTGCTTACTATGACTGATACTTTATACATTTAATAACAAGGTGAAACAGAGTTGAGCAATAGGAACAAAGGATTGTCAAGTGACCCATGCTATGTTGAACTGAACAGCGCAGAAAAGCTTATCAGTACTTCTGAAAGCATATAACAAGATCTGAAGTTCTTCAATTTGAATTGAATTTGAATTAAAAGGAGATTTGAAAATTCACATTGCCAGTTCAAAGGGGTGTACAACAAGGGATTTATGGGGCTTTAAAAAGTGTCCGTGCTTAAAACATGGTTTTAAACACCATGAAAAATTTCTGTGTACAGTTGTTTATATTACTTTGTAAATATAAATAAATGTAAATTGAAATAGAATGCAATAAATGTGTAGAAAACAACAATGCAAATATTATAGAGGTATAGTATAGAGATATAACATGACATCATTCAGAGTGACATCTTCAGTTTCAGCAATGCCATTACCTTGGAATAATAACTGATGTAGCAAAATTAGAACTAATTAATGATAATTTCTGGAAGTGGAAAAAATATATGCTTTTTTTTAAAAAAAAAGGAGTGACGTGTGAAAAAAAAAAAGGAGTGACGTGAAAAAAATGGACATGAAAATTTTATGAACTATTCACTGTTGGTCAGCTCTGAAAGGAGGTCATCCTCTTTAGTCTCCAAGATCAAGAGTCAAAGTGCAATCACCATTATTGACAGATATCTCTTTCTTAAAGACAAATGGAAGCAAGTTTTTTTATGTAACTCTTAAGTGCTGGTATTCTTCACACCATTGCTTCAAATCCATAACAAAGCCAAGAATGTAACAGGAATTTTTAAGGGATCAGAAAATTAACAAGATAAACAGTTAATATATATATTATCTATATAATTATATTATATAGGTGTATGAGAGGGATTATATACACACACAAGATATTAAAAGAACACTGTTTATGTTGTGACATCATCCTTTCCAAAAAGTTAGAGAATGCCAATATTGCCTACAAAACATTTATTCACCCTTTTCTACATGTGATTATAATTCAGGCTCAAGTTCAATGATTGCATCCTTTTTTTTCCCACAGTTTTTTAACCTCTTTTCAGTAATTCTGCAGGGACGTGTCCAGGCAGAGTCAAGTTTATCTGCCTACGCACTCAACAAACCAAGTGTAAAAAATCCCAAACATAACAACAAAAAACCACCTCTTGTCCGGAAGCTGTACAGTCATGTTAGCAAAGAGCTGCATCTGATTTAATACTCTTTCTGCAAGAAGGCTGAATGGCATCCCTGCCATACCTAGTTTGATTCTGGCCAAAGGGTTTTAAGTGTGCTACTCAGGGCTACTGCAGCCTGCCATGGGAGTTTGCCCGTAGTTATGACTTGCCCTAGTATTCATATGTCTTCATTGGCAGGTGTAGATTTCTAATTTTGAGAATATTAAGGTCAGGTCTCTTAAGCAACTCCTAACAACATTTTCCACTCTGCATTCATTCAAGACAAAATGCTGCTCTGAGTTACAGGCATGTTTTGCTAAGTGACTAATTACTCCAGGGAATGTTGTGCAAAGTATTTCATGTCTCTGAACACTTAAATCTTTTTTTTTTACTTTCTTGTTTTAAAACAGGTACTTATACAATTATGTCTCTGAATAAGCCTCTTTCAAGGCAGTGGTTGCTACCAGATGGAGTCCAGAAAGTCACAGGATTGTTAGGAGCAATATTCAGAAAAATGTGGTATCTAGTGTTTTCTTCCTTCCTGTCATCCCATTTCTGCCTCAGAAATCATCTGAATGGAGGAAACAAGCAGTAATGTATGGGTACTCTGTACGGTCACAGTGCCTGTGAATATTCCTGTCTTTCTGTAATGCAAAGTGATCAACTACCATTGTAGATAAATAATGTATGCAAATTTTTCACATTAAAAATTTTAGCTCTGTTTAACATTAGCCACAATAAAGCAACCATTGAAATTTGGGGGCACTTTACCAGATAACATCATTTGCAACTCTTTTATGTATAACAACAACAAAAAAAGGAACGTTTTCAATTACAGCCAAACGGATTAATTTATATCCCGAAACCTGAAAAAATGTATGATACCTCCAATTCATTTCCAAATATTTTTCTCATTTCTTCTGGCATAAATTCAAACTAAACCTGCTGATTCGAGTGGAGTTCTTCAGGGAGTTATTAGTGCAAATTAAGTCAGTATCTAGCATGAGAAATTCAAAAGGGTTTTTAGAGATAGTTTAACATAATGGATTATTCTGGTTATTATTATTCTCCAAAAGGTTACACTGCTTAAATGGTTGGGGAATGCATCGTGTACTTTCAAAGCTTTTTAGCATTCTTACAGTCCACCTAAAGCTCGCTTGTGTTTCTAAGGCACTCCTAAGCATATATTAATGCTCTGGCCTACTAAAACTCTATGAGCAACCGAGGAAAATTTCTCCGTATCACTTCACGGAAATGAATTGTACTTGGAGTATTAGCTGTAAAACACAGTGGTGTTTATTTTTAAGTGTAGAAAAGTACTTTGAGTGATGCATCGAAAAGCAAGGCTCCCGGAGCCCTGTTCTTCAGTTTACAGAAATAATGTGTGGTAAAAGTCTCTTTTATTGATATTTTCATTGCAATGATACCAGCTCTTGGAACAAACAAAAACAGACACACAAAAACATTCTACACAACTGCAATATCATATCAATCAGCTTCATGTAACTTATAGGCATGATCCCCCAGGTGATTTGTCTATTATAGTATATCTCAGCAGCAGCACTAATGTGAAGCCTCCTTCAGGCTAATTGTACAGATGTTACATTCCAGAATCCACATCACAATTATATAGCATAGAAATACCCCACGTTGGTCTAACCCAGTTCCTATGGGTAAAACGGAAGCTGTAGTTTTAAGTTTCTGTCTAAACAGTCAGAAGAAAACAGTGGTGATAAGGGCTCGATGAGGTGCATGCTGAATCAAGGCAATTGGGTCAGTAGAGGAAAATAGCTTGACCACAAAGGCAAGACAGTGGGAAAAAGCAATAGGAGGTGAGTTCAGACAAGTAAGAAGGGAGGAGTTTTGTAGGACACCTAAATGAAAAGGGAGGAGATGTGAACCACATTTGTCAGACAGTTGCAGCCATTGAAAAGTTAAGAAGGTGATGTACTATGTATTGAACAATAGATCAGTATTAAAAAAATGGGGTTTTGGTGCCTAAGAGGAGAATCTAGCAAAAGTTTAAAGTCTGATACTGTGTTCCTAGCACTAAGTAAGGGGCTTTTGTTCTAGGTAACACTTTAAATCTCAAACTGATTATGCCATAAATTCCATTTCAAAAAAGCTTCTGATTACATATCCTCAATCTCAAGGTGATTATGAAAAAAGCTGTGCTAAGACATGCTCAGCCAAATAGAAATGAGTTAAACCAAAGATGCTGACACAACACCTCTCCGTGTTACAGTCATTCTTTCATGGTGTTGTGCACAGTACACAGAACCAATAAGCAGTGAGTGATATTCTATTTAGTAATCTAGTTATTAAAGTGGATGGATTACTTTCTCATAAAGCTAAACTTTTTATAATGAAGTTAAGTTGATTCCAGAGAAAGATTTGCCATTTTTAATTCTTATTTTAAAAAGTATTGTGTCTATTGTTCTAACACAGAAAACCTGTGCTGCTTCTTTCTAACTCAAACATTTTTGAGCTCAGAAAAGTTAGATGATCAAAGAAATGAGTCTCTAAATGAGTCTCTGTCAAGACATCTAAAAAAAAAAAAAAAAAAAAAAAAAAAAAAAAAAAAAAAAGGCAGTAGGATGAAGTAATGTTGCCATGACACAATTCTTCCATTCTTCCATTTGAAGATACTTCGAACATCCTCCTGCATGCCAGCTGCCAGCTAGCCACTTTTCATTCTTTGTGAATGTCAGAGTCTATGTAAAGTCAGTGGGAGTTACAATACATATGCAGTCCTCATCTGATCTCATTGATATATGAATACCCTTAAAGCTTTCTGATGGTGCAATGCACAATATACATCAAATTTTGACAATATTGCAGCAGATTGGATCATTCTTAAAAGGCAATGTGACATGCAGACTACATCCTTCTCAAATTAAACAACCCTATGTCAATGGCAGTATGAGCTTTTATCAAAAAATAACATTAGCAATGTATTTTCTCTATTCCTTACTGTCATTTAATGTGATTTAATGGTTAGAAGGAAAGGAAACCACACCATATGTCTGGTGTGTTCTTTGCAGATCACTGGCTAGAAATTGAGAACAACTGTTCTAAATCGTGCATGATATGCAAGAAATAAAGACCTTAATCTTGCTGAATTCTGAGCACTTAGTGGATTTTTTTTGTTTTCAGCTCATCAGGTGAAGCCAAGATCAGTAGCATATCATACATTAAAGCAAAGAGATTAATCTTACTTTATACTCAGCTATTTTTGGAGTCAAGAAACTGAACTTGTTTCACTTTAAAGGTACCTTAAGTGACTTAGATGAAGAACAATAAAACAAAAGACATAACTAAGTCATTGCCTTGTCTTTGCAGAACTGACCCTGCAGAGAATAGTTTGAGATTCTGGTATAATACATTTACCTTAGGAGAAACTAATATATATCTTAAACCCAAATAATTAGATAAATGAACTAAATGGATGAAATGATGAGTCATGTTCCTTAATTAATAACTTAGTTTGTAATATTTTCAGTTTTTGTTTTTCTCCTAGTTTGAGTTTGTCTCTATCTTGTTGGTTGTCTTTTACAACTCATGACCAAAGCATCTGTTTCTTTTTTGTTATAAACAGAAACTTGAACTTTCATTTCAGATGAAAAAAAACGTAACTTTAATTTGAATTCACAAAAATCTGCAATAGCTTTCACAGATGAAGTTTTTATTTTTTGAAAGAAAACTGCTTTTTTTTCCCCATTTTTTACACCAAAAGTTAATTGAATAACTGAGTCACAGTGGAAATACTGACAGAAAGCTTCAACAGACTCATTAGACTAAGATTTATTGCTGATTAGACCCAAAGGATGTGCTTAAGACCAGTATGAAAAGTGGGCTGGAAAACTTTTTTGGTAATTCTTCATTCATTTTTCACAGCTAAAGGGACAGCAAATTTAAATTTTTCCTGCCCCTTGCTGCTTGTGTAATGCACCAATTCAGCCCAAAGAATTTCCAACTGCCTAGAGAGAGTGGTTGATAGGTGGTGTTTCTTCCACTTCTACTACCTTAGGAGAGTTGGTTTAACTTAAGGTGAAAAGTTCTTCGCTTCCTGAAATGTAAGACTCTTTGTATTTTCTCAAACTGAGCAACAATTAATTCTAAATCTTCAAATGCTGGTATTAAAAGATCAATGTGTAAATTCTAGGGTTAAAACAGCTCTGTCTTTGCAATTTTAGGTAGTTACTTTCCCCATAGACTGGTTATCTCTCATTGAAAAGTGAGGAAAGACTACAAGGATGGGACAATTATATCTTTCTGCTCACTGTTTTTGCTGTAGAAGTTAGACTTCTTGATTAACTGTTCATGGGAACAGAGAAGAGGAGGTCTAGGGATTGTTCTCATCTGCTTCAGGTAGCAACTGCGGCCAGAAAGGCAGAGCCTTCATAGAACCACTTGAGAGAAGCTGGGGAATGCAGGTCAATGGGGTGATTAAATGATTATTAATTAAATTATTATCTTTATACAAGGACTGCTCCAAAGTGAAAGCCTCCTATATTTTGTTGTGTTGGCCCACACTATCAGAGGTGGATATTGGTGGTATGGCAGTAGAATATAAACCTTCCCACCAATATTCTGCTAAAGTTGCTGTGGCACATGGCAGCAGAGAAGTAGTCTGACAGAGTGGTGTCTGACAATTAAGAGTATATGAAGCAAAAGTTTGCCATTGAATTCTTCCATGTGGAAAAAATGGCTCCCACTGACATTCATTGATACTTACTGAATGTTTCTGGAAACCAAACAATCAATGAGAACAAAGTGGATGGTGCATTTCAACAGAGCTGACAGTGATGTGAAAGGCAAACCAAGATCTGGATGGCCATGTACAGATGTCACACAATTAAGTGAAGAGCATCATAATCAAGCTAATAGTGGTGACTATGTTGAAAAATAGTGTTTTGTAGCTGAGAATTTGCTATATAAAATAGTGCTACTGTGCTCTTCGCATCTATTATAGTTTCCATGGAAATAACTAGGAGGCATTACTTTCAGAGTGACCTGTGTAGAATTCATTCAGTATGGATGCTTTAATAAAGGATTAAACTTGTCCTCTACTTTCCAGATTACAGCACCTATATTCACAGCAAGTTACTTATATCAGGACCGGCAGTATTTTAAAAATATTCTCACCAAAAAGCAGTATGTGATCATTTGAGAGAGACCAAGAATATGTAATAGCTTAACAATGGGTTCAGAATTATATTTTGGGGCTTCTCTCTGGATAGAGATTATAAAAATAAGACTAAAGCTAGGGGAGCCAAACTGAAGTGTTTAAGCAATAATTAACCAGACTAATAAAAGTTTTGGCAGGTAAGTGTGTGGGGAAGAAATATTCCAACAGCATTTATTACAGTTTCCTCAGACCTGCCATGATGGCTTCCTGTCTTTTTCACATTTCTCTTGTCTCCTTTAAAGATACTCTTTTAGCTTCAAGACTACTGCCAAAATAGGCAGTAAAAATCCAAATTTATTTAACCGCTTCATGTATAGACATTGTCATATAGCTGCTACTTTGCACAGATTATCTTCAAATACTTAGATATTTGGCTGAGACAGTAGGTGATGGCCCATCTTCCTACTTACTCTTTCCAAGAGTGGGGAGTACTACTCTTTTTGTGGCTCACTCACAGGACTCCAGAGAAATGATCTTTTTTGGATTCTCCAGTTACCATGAACAGTAGGTGGCAACAATGCTTCCTATACTTGGTAAAAAGTATCATTAAAATCCTAGCTCCCCTAGGCTTGCACCCACTATCTGAAGCTGGAGTTGCCTCACAACCTGTTGCTAGTATAGGTAAAACTGAATGGTAGGTAAATTTGAGGGTAAAGTCTTGAAGCACATTATGTGCTGGACAAGGCATTGGAAGGTGCTTGCTGTCCATTCCTACTGTTTCTGCTCTCCTTCCTAGGCCTTACCTATATAGTTCCAGTCAAAACTCCATAGTTCCCTGAACTGTCTTGCTTTCCCTTCTCCCATATGTTGCTGACCAGTGATGTTAGATAAGAAATGAGCTGTGTCCCTGGCAGTCTGCTGTCCTAGCCAGTTCCTAAAATGTCCACACTTAAAATTTCAAGTGCAGACATGATATAAGAGGAGAATAGCACATAGGTCATTATGAAAGTAATGCCTCCTATTTATTTCCATGGAAACAACAACAAATACAAAGAGCGCAATAACAATATTTGATAGAGCTAGTTCTCCGCTACAAAACTCTATTTTTAAACACAGTCACCACTGTTAGCTGTGCATTTTCATGAATGATGAACAAGAGCCCATATGCTGCATTCATAAGAATTTGCACCAGTGGCAGTGACCATAGTCACTGTTGCTATTTCTTCACAAAAAAGAACACATTTATTTCCTGAATCTGATGGATTAGTAACCAACTTTTATAGAAAGTCACATGCTTATTTTATCTTACATGTTTTTTTTTTTTTTTTCTTTCTTTCTTTCTTATTTTCTTTATTACTTATTTCTGGGTATGTGAGATGTCCTCTTCCCTTCCCCTGTCCCCACTTGGAGTCCTGGTGAAACTTTATTTGGTATTTGGTGTGCAGTTTTGGTGGGGAGATGAGTCCCCACATGATAGTGCTAAAATGGTTCTTTAAGGTCCTCATGCTCTTAAAAATCAGAATAATTAGAAGTGCCTTACGAATCCCCCTGTAGCCCCAAGCTGCTTCTCAGTGACACCTAGCAATGAAGACTACTTTGGTTCTTGAATAAAATAAAATCATTTCTATAACCAAAGTGGAAAACCTGAAAAATGAAATCCATTTTTTTTCCCACACACCTCACCTGTACTGTCTTGCTAGCAAAAGAACTCTGGAGAGTTTTTAAACTTGGGGTTGGATTCTTTAGGGATCCAATTAAAGGGGATTCAAACAGCTTCCAGTGTAGGTCTATCTTGAAAGGGAAAACAGAATAGCAAAAAAAACTCCAACAATTTATTTTGAAAATAGAGAGGAAAGCAAATAAATGTAAAAGAAAACTAGGAATCTCAATATGAAAAGCTCAGCTGGTATGAAATCCTGGCTATGACTCTATTTGTCTTTAAAGCTGCCAAGAATTTCAGTTCCAGTTAATTTAGCTCAAAGCACATTGTTTACTTTTTTTCCTCTCAATAAGAATACAAGCTAAGGAAAAGAATCAAATTCATCCTTGGAATAATTCCAGATCTCAATGTTTAGTTTTGATCCTATTTGATAATAAATTAGTTCAATGGACAAATTCTATCATTCACTTTCTGTCCTTCTGTTTGGAATGAAGTCTTCATAACAGGCTCCTTCATAATGCTATTCACATAGAAGCGTTATTCACTGGTTTCTGCTAAGTCTCAGTGTGAAGACAGGGTAGAAAAGATAAGAGGAAGAAAAAAAAAAAGAAGGCAGCAGAAAAAAATTGAATCAAACATCAAGAGCCTAAACTGAGAATGAGTTGGATCTAATAGGGTGATCTGCATCTCCTGTTTATATATTGAATCACATTTTCTATAAATGTATTCAAATATCTAATAAATTAGTGTGCATGTAATATCTGACTATCAATATAAAAGCACACATGATGTAATAAAAAAATAGTATTTTCGTTTTATTCCAAACTCTTCTAGCCCCTTTTCAGCAAAAGGCAGTTTGCCAAGAGAAAGATACTGTCCCAACAGGGCTCTTTCAAAATTGGTATTTATTACATTATCTGGTGGTTTTGTGATGGGATTAAATGTCCAGTGAGTACAGGGTCAAGTCTTCAAAATGAATGTACTTGTGACCTACTTTGGATTTTATACCAAACACAGACAATAATCTAGATAGCTCATTGCACATTTTATTTATTTTTCATTATGATAAGTTTTGGATTTTCCATACCAATAACACTCAAAATTCATTAGAAAAATGGAAAGCAAACTGTGTCAGTCTGTTCCTCTCTACATTTCACAGTATCCTCCTCTAACCACCTGGTCTCCAGTGCTGTGGTGCTAACAAAGGAATCAAGTCCTGAAACTTTGCAGGGCCCAGCTGATTTCACACATTTTATTTTAACTATTTTAGCTAACATTTCCCTGTTGAAATGATCAGTTGTCAGTTTGCTTTATTTCTTTAATATCTCACTGTAGAACCTAAATAAAACAACATATGTGCACTCTGTCCTGATCACAGTTTGGGAGAAACCAGCCACAGATTTAAGCAGGGCTTTTTTCAGGAACATACTGTACAAAATCTCAGTCTCCCAGATATTGTGAAACTTATCAGAGGCTTAAGTTTCAGGCTTTTTATATGACTGCCCCTTAGCCAGAGACAATGTTGCATTTAAATCTTTTCCTCTAGGCAGTAAGGGAATACAGGAATTGTCATTATGCTGACAAATGACACGCTAGGGGCATACTACCACATGCAAAGATGGATAAAGGATGAGTTATCTGCTGCCAAAATGTTTGCGTATTTGCAGTACTTAATATGATAGTGGAATGTAGCACTGTTTTGTCTACGTTTAGGATAACTGACTCAGATATGCAAGTAAAACTTGTTCAAAAGAAAATAAATCCATTTGAGAGTTATGTTGGTTAACTGTATGCTTTGTTTTCATGGTTATTCCTTCGGTGGTATTGCAAATCTTCCCATCTCTCCCTAGAGAGAAATGTAGTGATAATATACATTCCAAAACTACTGGGAGGCCTTGTGCTAACAATTATATTTCTTTTGAGAAAAACAAAACAAAACAAAACAAAACAAAAACAAAAACAAAAAAAACACAACCTGTGCAAAGCAATGATGCCTTGCTTTTTCCTGGGTTTAAGGATGGATGCCTTTCTGCAGGTCTAAAAGAAAGTGTTGGGGGAACAGTTTGATAATGCTGATTGCCATTCCCTTGTGCCTAGAAATATTTTTTGCTTCACTTTTTTGAGGATAAAATCTTCCCAAGCTACTTCAAATACTGTGCTGTTATTCACATCTGTGATATGGACATCAGAAGATGTTATTTAGCCTTGAAAGCTATCTTTCCAGTTAGATAATCTAAGATAGATTGCTGTACAACAAAATCCAGAAGCATGCCTTCTGTATGTATCCATCTTTTTTCTTTTTCTTGCTAAACCAACTGTGATTAGTCTCCAAAGGAAAAACTGGCCTTACAGATTCTTTACTTACTGAAATAGTTTATAGGATTTTGCATTTCCTGCGAATGTCAGTTGATCTATGTAGTTGCAGAAATGAAATGGACAAAATCAATCAGAGATGTGCTGAACAAAAGGAAAAGTTGAGCACTAATGAGCTCAACTCACTAAATGAGTGTTATTCATAAGAAGAAATATTCTATTTTTTTTTTTTAAAGTAATATAATAGCTTGCATCCACTGAAGTAATGGGAAGACAGGGAAGAAGTAGGTGAAAGAAAGTGAAGCAAGAATTACTGACTGTCTGAGTAAGTTAAATTTAACAGTGATGTATGCCTGGAGGCTTTTGTTATGTGTTATTTGTATAAACTCTGTAAAAGCAAATCTAGACTCTTTATAATGGTGTGAAAATACAGGTTAGCTTCATAATCCTGTCACATTCACCTGCATTTTACTTTGCCTTTCAATGAACAGGGATGCAGTCTATACAAAAGCTTAATTCATGCCATCATAGATGCTGTCTTCAGTGCATTTAAAATTTACAATTCCCATTTTATGTATTGTCTTGCTGTCTGTGGTCAGGCAACTTCAGCTGAAATTTAAAACAAAGATTTGTTTAAATACAAGCAATACAAAAGATTCCTAGGAGAAAACATTCCTTCATTTAACTACCGAATGTGGGTGTTAATTTTTTTTTCCCCTGTGGGAATGCCTTTTGCAGATTTAGAAAGCACAGCTGGGAGATCCAACATCTTAGCATCCAGCCCAGGCTGCCTCCACAGACACTGTATTTGTCAGCCAATGTTATACATGCTGAAGAAGCCAGAGATTTCACGACTTTCTACTTGAAAGAGCCTGAGGCATCCTCTCTTGAGATCAGACAGTTCAGCCAAAGGCAGGCATTATTATACTGGTTGTACTAGTGCTCAACATAGGCTTAGTTCCTTTGTGATATTCCATCAGAGCAGTATCATCTTATACTGGTGAATATTAGCTAGTTTTCCAATAATACTTCCAAGTGAGTACTGCATGGCACCAAACCGGAGTATTCCACTCACCTGCAGTAGCACCTTACATCCAACTTGCACTCAGAAAGGCAACCAAACCAAGTGTAAAAAAAGGGAAGTTGAGAACCAATATTATCAATGCAGATTATCTGAAATTAGTCTAAAACATGTGATATAAAGCTTCCTGTGCTCACACTTAAGCTGTGAGCATCTGATCTTGGCCATATTTGGTCTACTACCAATGAATGAAGAAATCTGTCATCTGCAGATACCTTAACAGAACTAATATCTTCCAAATAAATGTCTGAGCAAAAATAAACGACTAAGGAGAAGGTCTGTTCACTGCATTGCTCCAAAAATAGGTGTATATTAAAATAGAGTCAAGTGTTACACAAAGTGCCCTGGCAACAAGAACTAATACTGCTGTGAGTTGTAAGTCCCAGGAATGTAAAGGGAGTTGGGCAAACAAACTGAATTGCTAAGTTATAAACATAGGCTGCTGCAGAGAAAGGCAACAATCGTAACGAAACATGTAAAGGAAACCTTAGCATACCACAGACCTTTTGCACTACCTTCAGGCAAAATATTGCAGAGGTAATAAGTGCTTTGAAACTATTAGAAGAAAATAGGGAACTTCAGCTGCATCAAAAAGCACTGCATAGTGGGAATAGCTTCCAGAATGTGATGGCAGGTAAACATTTTCTAGTGTTGTCAAGAAGAAAAAAGAAGCTTACAGCATTTTAACTACTGGTTGCTGCTTTTAATTCTCTATTATTCTCAGCTGCCAGTACAGTAGAAAATTTTACCACTGGAGATGTACTGAAATGAAACATCTCTCTCTTTATATAGTTTCATATCTCAGTTTCTTCAGTTCCAAAAATAAAAATAAATTTAAACAGTGATAATATGGAAATAATTATTGACAAATAATTCTGTTGAATGGATATTTTAGATGCTTTTTCAGATTATTCTTATGACAAGGAAAACAATTTTGAAGAGGTTAAGCTGCAATGTGCTTTCTGCATGGGGTGCTGACAACAAATACAGCAAAGAGTTACAGATTTGCTTTGGAGGGAAGATCAGCTACACTAATTATTTCATGAAACCTAGTTTGTAGTGATGCATAGCCTGCTTCCTAGAGTATTAGACTAAATGTACTGAATACAGGATCACGATGTTACACAAAGATGCTCTATATTCATGCAGAATTATCAGCGGTTAGAGGCTGTTTGTTCTACATATCCAAATTTTCTAGGAACCAGGTAGCTGTAGTCCTAGCTGATAGCTTGAGTAAACTAATATTTTAGTTTGGAAATATCAAACAAAACCTCAGGTTTTGGCTCTAGTAAGCCTTAAAACGGGCATTTCTAACTGTATAGATATAGCCATAGCTACAAGTGTAGATATGGATTTCTTTAAAACAGCATGAATCTCTTCACACATGATCTTCTCTAGTTTTACTATTCACAGTGAATAAAAAAAACCACCATAGCACCATAGGTGGAAGATAAAAGCAAACATACGCAAGACAGTTCAGTGTTTGTAAACATCCAACATGACTTCACCAAAGGCAAATCAAGGCTGATTAATCTAGTGACCTTCTCTTATAGAATGACTATAATAGTGGACAAGAAAAGAGCTAGTGATATCATATACCCAGACCTCCACAGGATTCTTGTCACTAAATTGAAGAGACATGAGTTTGGTGGATGGATAAGAACTGGCTAGTTGGCCATATCCAAAGAATAGCATTCAACAGTCCAGGTGAAAACCAGTCATGAGTGGTGTCCCTCAAGGGTCTATGGTTAGATTAATACTATTTAGTGTCTTCATCAGTGATACATACAGTGGGATTGGACCTTCAGCAAATTTGTGGATGACATCAACCTGAGTGGTTCAGTTGATATGCTAGAAGGAAGGGATGCTACTCAGAAGGACCCTGACAAGCTTAAGGATTGAGCCCCTGTGAACCTCCTGAATTTCAACAAGGCCAAATATAAGGTCTTGCACCTGCACATCATCGACAATTCCCAATACCAGTATGAATGCATAGAGAGCAATTCTGCAGAGGTCATGGGGATATTAGTAGGAAAAATCTGGATATCAGCCAGCAATATGTGCTTGCTGCTCAGAGAAGAGTTACAAAATGGAGAATCTCTCCTATGAAGAAAGGATTAGAGAGAGTTGGAGCTGTTAAATACATAGAAGAGGGGGCTCTCATGGGTAAGGACAAGGTAAGGGCTTTACACTATAGGCCATGAAGGTTTACATAAGATATTAAGAAGTAAGTGTGTGGCACTGGAACAGGTTACCCAGAAAAGCTGTAGATGCTCCTTCCTTGGAAAAGTTAAAGGCCAAATTAGATTAGACTTGGGACAACCTGATCTAGCAGGAGGTATCTCTGCCCATTGCAGGGGGCTTGGAGCTAGATGATCTTTAAGGTTCCTTCCAACCCACCTATTGATTCTCCTGTTCTATGATCCTGTGATTCAATTGTTTTATTATTCAGTTTGTGCCTTGATCTGGAAAAATGGGAACAGACAATAAATGAATATTTATTTAAATTACACTGACAAAAATCAACAGATCTCTATGCCTCTTTCATTCTTGTGAAAACACATGGATCAAAATAATTTTCATAAATAAATGAGGAAAACAGAGGGGAGTTACCCACTTTCTCAGTAAGTATATAAAATTAATTACTAGAATTACACAGCATTCTGAACATTAGATTCTACACTTATACTTGTATTCCTAAAAAGTACAAGAAAGAATTTAGTCAATCAGCGAGCTTAAAGGATGCTTCTATTGGTTTCCAGAAATTGTACATTTGCTCTTCATGAGATATTCATGAATGTAGAGTGAATACAATTATGATTACACAAGGCAGAAATTTATCTCAAAGATTATTTATTCTTTTTAGCTTCATTTCAATTTTTTTTGTCTCATTACAATCGTCCAACACTTATCCGTCTGCAGTATATCAGATTTCTTTTCAAGCAAAGTATGACCTTTTTCTTCTCAATTTTCAAATAAGCTTTTCATTATAATCTAAACGTCTCTGAATGGAAAATATGAAACAATTTTTTTCTATTATCTCTGTTCATACACAACATTGATTTACCTTCTTTGAACATAAAGAGACTTTATTCATTTGCAATAAAGCCATACAATCATCATGATGTCTCCGTAAAGATAAAAACAATAAACAACTACTGACACTTTTTCTGATAAAGTGCTGAGTTCATTAACTTTGTGCTTCAGAAGATTTTAGAGTTTGCTATCTTTCTTTACCTTTGAAAACCTGCAAGCTAAGTTCAGTCCATTAGGGACCAAAAAGCCCAAAGGAAAATAAGTTCAAGTCCATTCTCCTGCCTCAGGAGTCACAACCATGAATCTCCTGGTTCAGCAAGGAGGCCTTTAGGAGCTGAGAACACTTTTTCTCATCTCACATCTCCCAGATGTCTCCATCTCACAGCACAGGGCCAGCATGTTCTATGCATATCCCATGCCAGGAGCCAGTTCTCCCCAAAAACTCCTGTAAAATGGGTCTGTAGGGTGAATTTCTGCAGGATCCCCAGGATTTTCAGGACAGAGTTTTTAGCACAATTACAAATAAATGATTATTAACTTTTAATAACACTGATGTTTCATGTGCTGTATTTTTTAATTTGTAATTATTTTTGCCTCATATTAAAAATGCAGCACATTTCTCTGGAGACATCTGAGTCTTCCTTATTTTCAGTGCCTCTTACTCAGGAGAAAGCAGTTATCCACAGCTACTGAACTACTTGTATTTTCCTTGATATAATTCAGTCTGTCTGCATAAAACAATATCATCTGATTCTTGTTTGAAATTAAATAAATTTCAAAGAAGATATGGATTTATTGGCTGCAAAACCAGAAAAAGCATCTCATGTTCTAACTTGCATGACATAGACTTATGACATCCCAAAGTAATTTAGTACTAAACTAAATCATGTAAATTCAGAAAAAAAAAATAAAAAAAAAATTTGAATTTAAGAAATGTTAGTGGTGAAAAAGCTTCTTCATTACTTTCACCCTTCTTCTACTGATTACAGCAGTGGTTAAAAACACACATAGTGTCTCTAAATTCTCTTTGTTTAATATTAACTTGTATTCACTGTTTTAGCTTTGCTTATTAAATTGAAGAGCCTCATTACTTAACTCACGAACAAGTCTTAACATTCTCTGTAATAACTCAAAGAGATTGTGCTTGGTTTTCCACATTTGGAATGTTTTCTTATCCTCTGTGGACCTTCTTGGAAAATCCTGATTTATTTGCATCTTAAGTTACAAGGTGTGTTTTTCCAGCAACTCTCACTAGAATGAAAAGTTAGTATCAAAACCTTTGGGTTCTTCACTCTCTGAAATTCAAAAATGTTAATCCTTGTGATGCCAACATTGTATTAAATAATTGTCAAGGTGATTAACAGCTCTGTCTCCGTTCTGCCACATTTGCTCTGTTCTGCAGGATGGAATCTCCAGGTATCTAACTTCATTTTGTCTTTGCAATGTTTTTTGTTTTATTGTTTGTTTGTTTGTTTGTTTATGTTAAAGCATGAATTGCCTGATTGTAGCCAGACTCAGGCTCAGACTGCTTTCTTCTTTCTCACTTTTCTCCAAATCATTGTAACACCTTTAAACTTGTTAAATTATGACTTTCTGATTTCACATAATTTTGAAATATTAAGAAGTTGTTGTGCTGGATGGTGATGGACAACCAGGGGTTCTCATGCCTCAATCATCAAGGTCAGTAGAATGTTCACTTACATTTTTTTTTCTGTTTTATTACAAGAGTCTGATAGCAACATGAAGAATTTCACTTAGCTTTTCCCTCTGATTGTCATGGCCTGTGTAAATACATAAAAATATTTAACACTGAAGATTAGTACCAGAGGTTCTACTGTTTCTGATAGTGTAGGTTGCTCTATCAACTTAATAATTCTTTGCTTTTCTTGAATCTTCAGGTAATTATATTCAGGTAAATCTCTTTGTCTGAGATCTCACGTCTGCATTTTCAGATTACAGAAGTTTTTCTTCCTGTCTGTAATTAAATTACTAGGCATCCTGTCATGCAACACAACTTTTTCTCAGAACTCAAAGCCCCTTCTTTAACCTACTTTACTGAACTCATTCAGGAAACCCACTTATATACGTGTTTATACCACATTTTGAATCTGATAATATTTACTTTCTCCTCGGAAATCTTGGACTCATGTTTGAATGCTGAAGTCAATCCTAATCTCAGGGAAGTATTTCCAATTTCTGTTGAGTAGTGTTATGGCAGTTACATTGGTATTTTATACATTTTTTTATGCCTTTCTGTGTCAGTGATGTAGATAATATGGACACATATCAAAAAGAGTCTGTTTTGATTTTTTTTTTTCTGGAAACAAGGGAAAAAGCTGACAAAATCTATTTTAGCTGTGTAATAGACTCTTAAGGATATGATGAACAGCATGCTCAAGAGCAAACTAGTTAAAACAATAAAAGAGAGAGAGAAAATTGATTTAAAATGTAAGTGAATAAATAATTGAATATTTGTTCTAGAAAGAATAAAAATATAACAATAAAAATTCATAAAAATATGAATAATGAATATTTAGTTCATAGGAACTTCATTTATTGTAGTGATATTAAGTCTTGGTGACTGGGAAAAAAAAGGAACTGTCCAGGTTGTAAATATAAATGTAAATACTGACCAGGCAGAAAGATAGGAACATAAATGAGACATGTGCATAGAAACAAAAATGAAAATACTAACTCTCAATATGGGAATATAAATGAATTTTAACACAAAATGACTTTTTTTTTTCTTTTTCTATTCCATTCCCTATTTTACTTTCATGCAAGGAGAAAAAAAAAACCTGTTTTTAATGAGTGTACAGGATTACCAGAAATTTCCTAAGATAATTTATGCAACTTGCCAAAGTATTAATAACATTTAATTAACAATAAATGTAGTGAAAACGGATTAAGCCAAACACACTGAGATTCCAGTCATCATTTCTTACATTGCTTCTGGCTCTTTTGGGATGCTGGGTAATGTTATCACAGAAACATTTAACTGAGGCAATTTAATATTTCCCATAGAGCACAAATCCTTTTGCGTTATCATCACCAAATGAACCTTTTTTCAGTAACGCTTAACATAATTAAAAATTATGAAAACAGAGCAGATTATATTCTGAAAATGATAAAGGATTAAATATTACAGTGGGTTCTTCTGACAGAGTACATAAGCATTTTTTGAAGGTTGTTAAGTGACTTTATCGTTTATGACTTGTGTTGTATTACTATTTTTTTATACTGTTTACATAGTGTGCAGGTGTTCTGACACAATCATGGGGCTGCTGGGCTCCCTGTGAGGCCAGGCTGGGGCAGCACCATGCCCAACCCAGAGGGCTTCAATGGCACCACAACAGGGCACAGCAGGCTCTGCAGCCAAGATGGTGGTGAAGCTGGGAAAGTGGATTTGGGAATGGGAAAAGTACTAAGCAGCAGAGAAGGAAAAATGTACAAGAAATATCTCAGTGAACACCAAGGTAGGAGAAGAAGGAGAGGTTAAATGTTCCACGTGCTGGTGCAAAAGATTTCCCTGTGGCCCATGGAGAGGACCTGGCATTCTCTGTGGCTCATGGAGGACCCCGTGCAGGTGAGTATGCCCTGAAGAATTTGTGACAGTGCTAATGCAGCAGCAGATTTATCCTAAAAGGATGCACCCCATGGAATATTTGAGGAGACGAAAAGCATGAGGAGGAAGGAGCTGCAAAGTAATCCTGAACCTCCATCCCCCTGTGCTGCTTTGGATGTGCAGCGGGCAGAGGATTCAGGAATAAGAGTGGAGTTGAGCCCAAGCAAACAGCATGATTGCCATAGTGAGCAGGTGTTTTATATACTGCTCTGCTTTTAGCTGGCAATTAATTAAATTAATTTTCCCCAAGACAAGTGTCTTTAGTCCACGATGGGAACTGATAAGTAGCTTCCCTGTCTTTATCTAGTTCCACGAGCTTTTGCGTTTTATTTTCTCTCTCTTTCCTGATGAGGAAGAAGAGTGACAGAACAGTTGGGTGGGCATCTGGCAGCTGGCCACAGTCAATACACAGCACCATTGTGTGTTATTTTCCTGGTAAAATGGTACGATTTTCCAAGTTTTGATTAGTAGAGTCTGGGTTTCAGATGATAATAGTTCTGTGTCTGCAGCATCTATAGGCACTGCAAAGTGCAGTTAGTAATTTACTGACAAAGAATCTGTTTATAATTGCACTTCTGTTGCTCATACTAACCAAAGCTTGTGTATCCACAAACCTTTATCCATATCCAGGTTCTTAACTTGACTGTATGAGAGGTCGCAAGCATAACACTAGTGTTGGTTATCAAACAGTAAATTATGGTGTCTGACTGGAATGAAAAGACAGAAACATCCTTCTTCCCCATGCAAGTATTTTGTTGTTCCCATTATACTCTATCACAGATTGTTCTAGCAGTTATTGTCTTCTTTAGTGTTTCAATCATGAACATCTTAACTTGCTGTTAATCCATATGTTAAGCATACAATCAAATTATTTATCAGTATTTATCATCATGCATTCAGTTCATGCACTAGCCACAAAGCAGCAAATAACAAATTATGAAATTTCCTTGTCTAAATGCATCCATTGCATAATACCTTTTTGACAGGTAATAAAAGTCACACCAGAGATAGTGCATGTCATTTTCTGTGTACAGGTGCCAACCATCCCATGGACGCATCTGAAAGTGTACAATAGCATATGCTAATCAAATAATTATCTGAACAACAAATATTTCACTGTGGTTGTTTTCATATAACAATACTCCTATGGGATTTTTTTATTCATGTAATCCAAGTCCTTATATCCTACATTGTTTTCTGCTTTTAACACAGGAGTATTCTTGATAGTCTCAATTTTGTTTCACCTTCATATAATCAAATTCTAACTTTCAGATTGTGAGTTATTGTACAAAATCATACATAATTTCTTAGAAGAAACTTAATTTTTGGAGAATAGGGTATAAAACATAAAAAGACTTCAAAAAAAAAGAAAGAAAAGCAAAATACTTTGGGGCTATCAAGTATATTTGTAATCTATTTGCCAGCAGGATTGATACACAGCATTTAATGAAATGTAAAGTCTGCCTTAGAGAAGATAATCATAACTTTGACCTGATTCAAGAGAAAGCAAAATTGTTCGTAGAACAGTAATGTATTATTTCATTACAATCAAAGGTGAATATTTCAGTCTTCTTAAACAAACTCATGTTTGACAAATATACCCTTTACAGAAAAATCAGTTCATTGTAAGAATTCCAAATTGTAGTGGACATTTTAAACTATGGAGAGAGTTGGTGACAATAATTGGTATTAAAAAGTGTCCCTTTTATTTTTAAAATTTATTTAACATTCCCTTGAGAAATAAATAATATAACTCAGTTTTATCCTTATGTAAAACATCTGCATTTGTGGTCTTATCTCCTGTGTTATCACCTATGTCTCCTCTTTACTATGGAGAAACTCTCTCATATGTAGAATCATTTACAGTTACTCACTACAGGGTAGCACCAAATGCTGGAATTCAAGAAACTTTTGGACAGTGCTTTCTGGCACTGGGTTTGATTTTTAGGTGCTAGGAGTTGAACTCCATGATCCTTGTGGGGTCCTTAGATAAAGGTCAACCAGAGGATCAGGCCTAGTCAGCACGGATTTACGAATGGTAGATCCTGTTTGACAAACCTGATTACATTCTTACGACAAGGTGACCCACCTAGTAGATGAAGTTAAAGCTGTTGATGCAGTCTACCTGGACTTCCGTAAAGCCTTTGACACTGTCCCCCACAATATTCTCATGGAGAAGCTGGCTGCCCATGGTTTGGATGGGTGTATGCTCTACTTGCTGAAGCACTGGCTGGATGGCCAGGCTCAAGGAGTTGTGGTCAGTGGAGTTAAATCCAGCTGCTGGCCGGTCACAAGCAGTGTCCCACAGGTCTTGGTACTGGGGCTGCTTCTATTTAACATCTTTATTAATGATCTTGACAAGGGGATTGAGCACACCCTTATGTAAGTTTGAAGACAACACCAAGCTGGGAGGGTGTGTTGACCTGCCAAAGCAGAGAAAGTCACTACAGGGGGACTTAAATAGACTGGATTGATGGGCCAGGGTAGACTGTGAGTTTCAATAGAGCCAGGTATCAGGTCCAGTATTTTGGTCACAACCACCCCAGGCAGCCCTACAGACTTGGGGAGAAGTGGCTGGAAAGCTGCCTGATGGAAAGGCACCTTGGTGTATTGATGGATGGTCAGTTGAATATGAGCCAGCAATGTGCCCAGCCGACCCAGAAGGCCAATAGCATCCTGGCTTGTATCAGGAATGGTGTGATGAGCAGGTGTAGGGAAGCAATCTTGCCCCTGAACTCAGCACTGATGAGGCCTCACCTTGAGTACTGTGCTCAGTTTTGGGTACTTCATACAGAAGGAACATGAAGGTGCTGGAGCAGGTATGAAGAAGGGCTGCAAAGCTTGTGAAGGCTTGGAGAACATGCCTTCGGAGAAGCAACTGAAAGAACTGGGACTGTTTAGTCTGTGGAAGAGTAGGCTGAAAGGAGACTATTGCTTTTCCAATACCTGAAAATTGATTGCAGCAATAGTGTGGTTGGTCTCTTCTCACTGGTGACAGGATGAGGGGAAACAGCCTCAAATTGCACCATGGAAGGTTTAAGTTGGACATCAGGAAAAGCTTCTTTACAGAAAGAGTTGTTAAGCATTGGAAAAGGTTCCCCAGGGAGGCGGTTGAGTCACCATCCCTGAATGTGTTAAAAATCGTTTGGATGTGGTGCTCAGGGGACATGATTTAGCCGAGGATTAGTAGTGTTAAGGCAGTATGACTAGGTTGTGATTGGACTTGGTGATCCTGAAGTTCTTTATCAACCTGAGCCATTCTATGAAGAATGGGAGGCAGAAGCCATTTTTGAAGTTCTTTAAAGTGTGTCCTTCAGAAATTTTAAGTAATTATCACCTGACAAATATCAAAATTCAGCCACAAAAAATAAAGACAAGAAAAGAGGATGAAATATTTCAAAGTCAAGCAGAAAAACACATTCTTCTTTTTTATTACTTTATAAGTTAAGATTTTATAAGACTATGCTTTGAGTCATCAAATAAGTATGTACCAAATCTAACTCTCAAAATAATCCCACAAAGTCAGCTATTCATACATCAGCCTGCTTGATAGAGCAAGAAGCTATCAGTAACAGAGAAGACACACCCAGAGTTTAGTGATAGGCAACAGAGGCACAGCAGCCACAGCTTAGTTATTTGATAAGCTTATTCTAGCACTTAGTAACCACTATGGAAACTTATGCTGGAAAGCTGCTTTAATGTTGTTAATGGAACAGTAAAGGAGGGCACCTTCCATCAACAGTATGATCAACATCTTCATCTTAATGAATTGACCATATGTCCCTGTCACCCTGCATTACCATGCATAATTGGGTTTAAGGCTGTGAAAGTCTCTCACACTCATGTATAACTTGTTCCATGTGACAAGTTATGACTCACCTGAGTGAGTTACTGCATCCGCTCTTGCATTTGCTTTTCAATCACATGCATCAATTTCCAGTGAAGAAAAGTCATGAAATTCCTTTGCAAATTTTTACATGGACAGTTTATTTTTATTATTAATATCTATATTTTTATTCCTTACTTGCTCCCAGATATTGTTATGTCTGTTGGAATGAAGAACATGAGCACATGAAAGATCAACATCTTCAGGAAAATCGTGTGCGTCATCTTTCTATCTTCTGTAATAGGAGATTAATCTCCTGACAATTTGGAGTTTGCATGACCATTCTTGATTTCAATTTCCTTTTTGAACTCTAAATTCCATGAGTGGGTGCAGTATTCCAGTAAAGTGATGCCAAAAGTTGTGGGATGAAATGGTTTTGCTCCTCCTTAAGACATGATTTACCATATTAATTTATATTCCAGTTGATGCCTTGACTCTTTTCAGTGTGAAATTAACAATACTGTTAATTTGATAGTACTGAATATTATAAACAGTAAGATCATATAAGAATCTGTTAGAAATTCTTGCAATTGAAAGTCTACACTGCTACTATAAGTCAGTGAACTCATGCTATTGATCCACAGTAATCCACCTAATGAGAGTGCAGCTGAATATCACAGCTTCTATGAAACTCTACCAAAAAAAATGCATGTATCAGTGACTTCACAAACAGTGCTTTCAAACTCAAAAAGGAAAGATATCAAATGAAACATGTAAGTATCATTCTTTATAATTCAATTCTGACTAGTATTAAAATAGTCCTTTCAATGATTTACCAGTAAGGTTTGTTATTAAGCACTCCATACTTTGCCTTGGGTTTGCTTATACAGTAATTATTAAACAGAACAATCTTTTGAATGTTTTACTGACAATTTTTCCACATGCCTATTTACTAAGAAAACAGTAGCTTGTTATTACTCCTTTTCTTCCTAATATATATCATAAATTTATTTTCTTCTATATTTTCTGTCATTGCTTCCTCTTTGTACCTTTTATCTTTACCAGTTTCCTGCACTTCCTGACCATGACTGATGTTCAATAGCATCATCTCCCATCTTCTACTTCTTAAGGGTATTTTGTTCATTACATAATTTCTGTAAATGTGAAAGAATTTTGTTTAATTTCATTTATGATTCTGTGATTTGTAGTAGTACTATTTATTATTTTTTTTTAATCAGCATAGTCTTCCTAATCTTGTAACAGCAAGCTTCACAGCATGAAGTAAAATGCTTTGAGGTGATATCCAAACATCATTCAGATCTTGTTAAATTATTTTCCTACTTGATTTAGCTAAAAATGTGTTTGTTTTTTTTTTTGCTTTAAGATAACATCTCTTAAAATCATTACACAAATATTTTACTTTTATCTATTCTACCCTATGTGCACATTATAAATACAATTCACTGGAGCATAATGACAGATGAGGAGAGGATGAAGGGTAGAGCCTTCTCAGCGCGAAGACAAAAAAATCTTCACAGGGACTTGATAGCAGTTTTCCAATACCTATGGCGAGGTTAACAAGAAGATCAAGCTAGACTCTTTACTGAGGTATGCGACAGGAGAACAGGAAAAACCAAGATACCAATTTACAGAAGGAAAAAATCTCAGTGACATTGAGTCTTGGAACAGGCTTCCCAGAGAGGCTGAGTAATCCTTGTACTTGTTAGTTTGTCTGACTAGAGGAAGCCCTGAGCAGCCTGATCTGATCAGAGTTGGCCTTGCTTTGAGCAGGATGTTGGACTAATGTACAGCCAGATTTGTTACTATTCTTTGAAAAGAAACCACTCATACCTCTGTCAGTATTTATCTTTAATTCTGTTTTCAATTCCCTTTATCTATCGGAATGAGGCTGATGTTAGCATTTCACTGGGTTGGTTGTGATTATGCTTCAGGTTTAGGTTCTCAGAATAAAAAGGTATTTATAAATTTGGAACATGTTTTAGTATTAGTTACAAAGAATCTCCAGTTGTTGTCATTCTAACAATATTATCTGCAATACACAATTGAAATAAACACATGAACGCTTTTTGACCTTCCTCTTTGTTGTTTTGCATAGCAAATACCCATTTAGCTATTAAAAAAAAAATCACCACTTCATCTTCAACAGATCTTTGTCAATCATTTAAGAACTTAAAAACTGCATACATTGCCAATAACAAGTTGTGATAATGTCACGAGGTGTCATTTTCCAGTTGCAGTAGTGTCTTGTCAGAGGAACTAGCGTAACATAAGATAAAGAACAGTATTATTTGACACAAACCGGTTAGACTCTCAATCCCAAGACAACTATTTAAAACTTATTTCACTTAGCAAAACTCTTTAAACTTTGTTCTCCGCGTCCTATCAACAACAGTCTGACCTGTGTTGAATGTTCTCTTGCACACAAAATATTTTCTTGCACTGAACATTGAGTCTATTCCTCTGATGGGATGAAGGCACAAATGCTCTACATTCATTACTCAGAGCTACTAAAGAATTTTATTTTCAATTTGTAGAAGGTAAAGAATGATTAAAGAACACAAAACAACCTACTTCTCAAAAAAAAAAAAAAAGCTTTTGTTTGGATACAGGCATTCCACTCAGTCCCTCTTTTATCAATCAGAAAAATGCCAGACCACACGTTTTATAACTTAAAAAGCCTTAAGGATTGCAGTCCCCATAATACTGACTTTTCCATGTGATGTTAATACTGATATGTTAAAGAGACTGTAAGTATTCATGCCAGTGAGGATTGCTTTATTTCCACATCAGAATTTGTGAATACTTATATTAAATAATCCCATTATATGCCTGTAGGCTTGTGACTCTTCCTATAAAAGAAATCACACTGGCAATTCCATTTTGAAGTTTGCATTAGAAGCAGGACAGGCTACAGCTTCCCTATTACCATAATCCAGGGAGATCTTGCTGCATATAGCTGAAGCAAATATTTCCTATTATATGGCCTGCCAGCTGAAATGGAAACATTTAGCAGGACTTAGCCTACAATTTCGCAGGAGTTTGTCCACAATGCACTATTATAGTAGTCATTAATTCCCCAGGATTTGTCCTTGCTATTCAAAACCTACACTATATATATTTTCTGTATGTACTTTGGGAGTAAGTGGAAGGACACGTTGATATAAAGGATAGCTGAAATCTTGTGTTGCAGAAGAAAGAGGCAAGAAAGCATGTCTCTGCTCAACATGCACAAAAACACACCCTCAGAATTTTCTCAAAGCACAAAATTATTTGGTTAATATTCCCTTGTTTCATTATGTAGATTTTTTTTATTCATCCTTTTATATCTTCGCTTCTGTTCGATGGAAAATGTATAAACTATTGCTTTCATTTATGGGAGATATAGAGTGCACTGTCTTCAGTGTACAATAGATACAGTTAGATGCGTTGCCGTTAAGTCTTTCAAAACTGAGGAACTGGTTTGTTCTGAATCATCAAAAAAAAATACTGTATAACTTGATTTGTTATGCAAGACAATGTAATTTGTATAGCATCAGAACTCTCCTGATTCAGCTAAATTGAAGTCCCTAGCCTGCTTATTGATGGATGCTCTGGAAGAGGAGGAGAGGAAGAAACAGGGAAGAATTTTCTCCTGACTACGCTAGCTAGTTTTTCCTCTAAAATCCTTCTCCTGGCCACTGCCAGGAACAGGAGATCGTGAAATTCTTACATTCTCATCACATATTGATGACTTAACAAGGGAATAGTATCTAAGATTAAAATAAAAAAAAAAGGTTAGGAAACAGACTTAATGTACTTGAAGTTTTTTTTAGCTGCCCCGTGAAGATATTATGCCAAGCCAAAAAAAGGAGAGGGTTCTGTTAACCTGAGGCAGTTGCTAATAATTTATTGTAGACATCATGTACATTTTCCAAACATAATAAAATAATGAGAGTTTTACATGATTTCAGCCTTCCAAAAGATGCTATTATAAATTATTTTGTCTTACAAGTAGCCTTTCTTTACAAAGAGTATGGCCTATCAGGGATAAGTTGATGCATTTTATATTCCAGGTATCTACAGACTGGATTTCTGTATGAAGGCACTTTTAAAAACAAATTAAAAATTAAGAGACAAAACCATAGTTGTTAGTTAATCAAAAGTCTTCAGTTGTAAATGGAAAAATACACTTAATATTTATTAGACAATCAAAAAGTTTCAAACCCCAAAATTTTAGGCAAATTTTGACTCCTAAAATTCTTCTCTGCTTAAATTGTACAGTGAGGATTCAAAAGTACAAGGCTTTTTAGTGGTTAGCTATGTGACAATCTGTATTTTAATTCATGTACTTTCAATTAAAGTTCTTCGAGGACAGGCAACACCTTTCATGTTAGAAAGCTACTCAAAGTAGCAAGCTTACACTCACAGATGAATTGTTAATTATTTTCACTTTTCTGATGTGGAACAAATGTACATGCTCTTTTTACCACAGATTTTAATTAATCCAAATCAGATCTCATATATGAGCTGTCAGAGGAAATGCCCAACCCATTTGTGAGAGTGTAGTTACCTAATGTAATATGAAGAAGCCTCTACTTGCTATTATTTTGTTTAGCCACCATAGGTGTTTAATTACATTCTTTTGATGTCAGTTAAATAATATAACTTCCCCTGCAGACATTGAAAGGCATCTGTTCCAAGTATTTTCCCATGCCCCAATCTGAGCTTTAAGCATAAGTACTCACGCAACTCATAGAACTCTTTTTTAAAATTTCAGAATAGTTGTTGTGCACAAATGAAAATTTAGCCGTTGCCTTTTGGTTTAAAAGTATAGTCAACAATACACATAACAAAGTTTCTGTTTCCATAACAACCCTATACCTGGAGATATGTTTGGAAGCTATTTGATGGAGCAATTTCAAATAATTATATCCCTTTACACAAAGATTTTGTTATATAGCTAAGTAGCAGAAATCAGATCATAGCTGCGTAATTTATACTTGTATGTGAAATGTATGCTAGGGTCGTTATATTTGATAGTGTATAAGACAAAGAATTTACTTGGACTAAATGAGGTTTCTAGTATCCAATTTGCAATTAAATTATTTCCAGGCCTTAATTTTTTAGCCAAGTCTACAAGACAGCTTAAAGTGATTTATTCAGGAACAAAACACCCTTGCCCAATAATTATCATTATCTGTTGCTTAGACATCTCCTGAACACTATGTATATTTCATCATATCACACTTTTATGTTTCCTGGGCTAGAAAAGCATTTTATGGAAAGCTGTGCAACTAAGTGAAGGTAAACGTTACATTTTGTATGTTTGCTTCAAAATTAATATCCTATGAAGTGTTTTAGGGTCATTGCACCATGCTTCCATCACTGTTACAATAGAATACAACAGTGCACACACTGTTCTTTGCCAACTGTAAATAATTAGTCTAATATGAAACTTCCAGTATTCTTTTTATATATTTACATCAATCAAATACAGAAAATGAAACATTACCTGCTACCATACTAATAACTTAATTTCTCTATTTTTGAAATATCCTAGCCTTGGAAAGTTTAAAAGCTGCTTAATATCATCCACCCACATATAATCAAAGAATATAAAGATGTCATAATTACGAAAGAAACAAGAGAGCTCAACTAAGCAGGTTAAAATAACAAAATAAATAAATAAATAGGATGCTTACCCACATTCTGGGCTTGCTGCAAAACTCCAGAGGATGAATCTCCAGAAAAGATCCTTCCCCACTGGTAGCCAGCTCTTAAATAGGTCTAGGAGAGGTGGAGCCAGGCTCCACCCCTTCCGGCAGCACAGGAGAATTGCCTTCACCTGTGTTCCCATGGCTGACTCATTGCTTGCCTCAGGTGATCAATCAGAGGTTCAGGCTGTGACTCAGCAGCTCCCATATAACCTATAATTTCGAAAAATACATTTTTGTATAAACCTAGGCCTGGAATTTCTCATCCCTTTCTACTAACTGCAGAAACAGCTTTCTCATTTTGAGGTTTTAAACAACGATATTCTGTGAGATTTATTCTGCTGCAGCACTACCACCTTTACTCTGAGGAAACGCTGACATTGGAACTAAGCTTATCTGTAAGAAGCAATATTAAAACTTCGTAATTTTAATTTTTGTTTCTCATTCAGTGTAGGATTATTATGAAATGGTAAATGAAGATATATCTTGTATATATAATCAGACAGCATTAAAGGAATATTCATATGTGGTTATGTGTTTGTTGTAGACAGAATAAGAATTAAAATTCTGTCTAGTGCTATGGTTGTCCTTTTGGATATGTGTATTTCGTTGTATTCACCACAGTTGCTTTCTTGTTTCTAAATATAATCTATTTTACTATTAATTATATCCAGGGTTTTTTAATAAAGAAAGCCATGCATTTTTCTCATTTCATATGCTATTATTTCCTGTATAATTGCATGCATATATTTCTTGTGCCTTAAACGTTCAGCTAGGACAATTCATTCCAATTACTACTTGTGTAAAAATTTACAAAATACTCTGTACATTTTCTCAGAAGAAGTGTATGATTGGCAATTAAAATTTAGTGCAAGTTATGTAATATATATAATACTATTTTACTGTTCAATTATTATAATTCAGTTCACTGGGACTAGGTCTATTGCTAATGCATAAAAATGAATGGCACATGTTGTAATTTTAATTAGAATTGAAGACCTTTTTCCTTACTATAAAAATTGTATGCACTTATCCCCTAAGTACCCTAACTATTGATAAGATAATACAGATAATAACATCAATATTAAAGCATCACTTAAATGGAAAATCAGCAGACTCCTTTACAACCTCTAATTTTGGTAGGATGCAACATTTCCAATATATTTCTGCCCTCTCAGAAGGCTTACTATACAACATGAAACTGAAGATTATTGCACTCAAACAGTTTCAGAGTCAGGTGATGCTGGAAGTAACATTTGCAGTTCTTGAGCTTTTATGGAGAACACATCTGATTCAATGCGTATGTATGGTGAAAAGGGAAAAATGAAGGAGCAAGGGAGAGGAAAGGGCAAAGATATCAGTCTCAAGTTCTCTTGAAACTGATAGCTTCCCTTTTTAGAGAAGCTAGTGACATCTGTGGTAAATTGACATTGGATAATAAAAAATTCTGTATACTCACGTGAATTATAACATCTTAAACATCTTCTGGAATCAATTAAGCAGTCAGTGAAGACCTTAGAAGATGAAATGCTGCTTGTCTCCCACCGCTCAATGGCTCACTAAACTGATTGCTACATTCATTACCAGTTTCAGTCTCCAACTGGCTATATCAGTCTGATGCAATAGTCTAATTTCAAAATAGAAAAAGAAACAAAAAGAAAGCAGTAGCAGGACTTGTGTACAGAAGATGGCAGCTTACTATTTAAACACATATCATGATGAACTTACTGGATAAGTAGATAAACACGTATCATAATGAACTTATTGGATAAGTAATATAGTAGGAACACCAAACAGAATTTAGGAAGCTTAAAATATGTCTTAAATTCCCATTCTCACAGAGTTTAGCAAGCAATGGCAGACTTCTCAGTCATCTTTCGTGATTTGTTTTGTTTTCCTGCATCTGTTTCTTTCACTGTCGCAGTCTCAGTCATGGCCTAAGTTTCACACAAATCACTGCCTGCCATATATGTAGCTCACATAGACAATGAATGCAGTCCTTCGAAGTCCTTGCAAAGCTGGGACACTAGGAATAGGACTACACACGAACAGCTTTCTGGTGCAACCATTTCCTCTGACTCCTAACAACCTGCTAACAAAGGAGAACATATAATGAAGAGAAATCACAGAATAACAGAATCACAGATTCCAGTGCCTGACCACTCTTTCAGAAAAGTAGTATTTCCTAATGTCCAGCCTGAATCTCCCCTGGTGCAGTCTGAAGCCATTCCCTCCAGATCTACCACTAGTTACACGAGAGAAGAGGCCGACCCCCAGCTCACTACAACCTCCCTTCAGGCAGTTATAGAGAGAAACAAGGTCCGCCCTGAGCCTCCTCTTCTCCAGACTGAACAATCCCAGCTCCTTCAGCTGCTCCTCACAAGCCCTGTGCTCCAGACCCCTCACCACCTTTGTTGCCCTTCTTTCAACCCGCTCCAGGGCCTCAATGTCTTTCTTGCAGTGAGGAGCCCAAAACTGGACACAGTACTCGAGGAGCAGCCTCGCCAGAGCTGAGTACAGGGGGACAATCACTGCCCTGCTCCTGCTGGCAACACCATTTCTGATGCAAGCCAGGATGCCATTGGCCTTCTTGACCACTTTGGCACACTGCTGGCTCATGTTCAGATGAGCATCAATCAACACCCCCAGGTCCATTTCCTCTAGGCAGTCTTCCAGCCACTCCTCCCCAAGCCTGTAGCATAGTTGCGGCCAAAGTGCAGGACCCAGCATTTGGCCTTGTTGAACCTCATCAAATTGGCTTCAGCCCAGCTATCCAGCCTGTCCAGATCCCTCTGTATGGCCTCGCTACCCCCACACAGATCAACATTTCCAGCCAACTTGGTGTCACCCGCAAACTTACTGAGGGTGAACTCAGTGCCCTCATCCAGGTCGTCAATAAAGATATTGAAGAGGACAAGCCCCAGCACCCCCTGGGGAACACAACTCGTGACCAGTTGCCAGCTGAATTTGGCTCCATTCAGTATCACTCTCTAGAAAATACAAAAATCTATGCCTGAAACCATTCTTGGTAAAGTCTGTCAGCTCAGATTTCATCTAAAGGCAAAAATGAAGATTTATTCTGTTTGCTTTCATTAAAGTCTTCAGTTGAACCATATAGCTCATGACCAGACCAGCAGCAGATCTCATAAAACTCCAGAGTGAAAATCTGATCATTATTCATCTCTGTGTGGAAAATATGTGTTATCCTTTAAGTCTACACAAACTGAAAATAATTTTATAATTATTTAAACAAATAAATAAGTCTTTAAAAAAAAAAATCAGACCACAGATGTGAGATTGTGTCTGAATGGTATTGAATCGATGCTAGCTAGAGAGCTATGGTAAAAATGTTAGCAGCCCAGTCCCAGCTTCTGTTTATAGTTGACAAGCTAATAACAGGAGCTAACACATTCTTAATAAACATCAGGGCTCTTCTTAAAATAATTTGTTATTTTACAATACTGCCACAGGTGAAATAATAAAATGCTCTTGAGCAAAGCCCTGATGAATGCCTTCCAGAAGGCTGACTGGAAAATATATATATATTTTTTTTACTGGGTGTGATTAGCTTAATAAAAGGCAAAGTGCCAGCATGCTTTATTTCTAAAGTATCATGAAGTAAATTTAAATATTTATACAACATGGCATCACTGGACTCTTGGCACAGTCACTCAGTATATGTAATAATTACCTTGCATTTTTAATATTCATTTCCTCATTCATTTTCATAGATGTACAACTGCTATTCTATTGCCAGGTATGTATCTTCTTAAGAAAAAAAGTAGTCACTCAGGTGAAATCTTGGGCTAAAATCCACTGTGTCTAGTATCCTAACTTCCAGACTCCATGTCAAACAGATAATTGTTTCTTTGAATATTCTTCTCATTTCTATTTTGTCAAATTCTGACTATATTAATTATATCCAAGTCCCAAGGTATGTGGTGTAACCAGCTGTGCTCATTCCTTTGGGAAAATGCTGTCTACCAGACAAACCATTCTGGTAGCATCATCTTATGAAACTGCTACATTTGGCCACAATGACAATTCTGCTCAATGATATTAGTACCAGAGCTTTGCTGTGAAATTTTTTTCTTCATCTGTGTAATCAAGATGTATCACACACAAATGAACCATGAATTTTAGAGCCTGGTTCGGAAGCCATTCCGGCTTGACATCATTCTATATGGACTCAAGTATATAAAAACAAGATTCAGGACTTTAACCATACGTATCTATTCTTCCACTTACAGTACATATCCTTACATAGAATACTTATTAGCAGAGATTTCATGCCTTCTTACAAGATAAAAGTCATACAGTATATGTAATATTAACACAGCACCCCATCATCTACTCATCTATGTTGCATATATGAACTTAAAATTACAAAGGGATTGGTTCTGTGGCTTGGTAATTGTAAAAAAATTTCTTCTACTTCCAAAATACTAATGATTTAAAGAAACAAAAAATAACCTAAATATTTGAACTAGCATATCAAGCATCACTCATGCAGATTTCTTTCTTTCCTCTGTGTAAATCATCCATAGGGAGAAAATTAATCTGGCTAAAGCTCATTTGGATGACGCTGGAATTGCTACTCCACCTAGAAACACAAAAGTCTATGTGGTTAGATGGGATCCAACACAGAGTACTCAAATAACTGGCTGATACCATTGTGTGATTTCTCTCAATTATTTTTCAATAGTCCTAAAATTACCTGGAGAAATGTCAAGAAGCAAGCAAATGTTGTCCAAATTTTCAAGTAGGGCAAGAAAGAAGACACTGGTTATTACAGGTTCATCTGTCTCATTTTTGGTGCCTGGTGACATTGTGGAGATTATGCTAGGAATTATTGAAAAATATCTGAAAGTCAGTGCAGTCACAGGTCATAGCTAACATTGGGTATATGACAGGAAAGTCCTATTAAATAAATAAATAAATGACCTTTATGACAAGGTTATTCACATGCAGAAGCCAGTTGATGCAAACAGTTTGGATTTCAGCAAAGATTTCAATATCAATTCTCACTGTATCCTTCTGGACATAATGTCCGGCATATAGCTGGACAAAAACATTATCCAAAGGGCGAACAATCAGCTGATGATTCAGGCTCAAACAGTTATAATAAATGAGGTTCTGTTAGCCTGGCAGCAAGTCACTAGTGAGGTTCCACAGGGCTCCCTTGTAGGGCCTGTTCTCTTTAATGTTTTTATCAATGACTTGGATATTGGACTAGAAGGTACATTGGCAGATTACACTAAACTGGGAGGAGCTCTTAACTTTCTTGAAGGTAGAGAAGTCTTGCAGAGAGAAGCTGACTAATTAGAGGGCTGGGAAATCATCAAATGCAAATGTACCAGATTTTTCACCTGGGGTGGGACAACTCTAAATATAATTAGAGACTGGGAGATGAGAGGATGGAAGCAGCCCTGCAAAAAGGAATCTGGGGATTCTGGTTGATGGGAAGTGGCATGTGATTCAGCAATGTGCCCAGGCAGCCAAAAGGGACAACCATACCCTGGGATGCACCAAAGCCAGCACTTCCTGCTCTTCAGGGAAAGCATTGTCTGGAGAAGAGGAAATCCAAGGGGGGCCTCATGGCGACCTGCAGCTCCTCATGAGGGCAGCGGAGGGACAGTACTGAGCTCTGCTCTCTGGTGGCAGTGACAGGGCCCAAGGGAAGGCCATGGAACTCCATCAGGGAAGGGTCACATGAGGTTAGGAAAAGGTTTTTCACCAGAAGATGCTGAGCGTGGAACAGGCTCCCCAGGGCAGTAGTGATGGCACTGAGTTGCTGGAGTTGAAGAAGTGTTTAGACAACACTCTTAGACATATGATCTAACTTTTAGGTAGCACTGTGTGGAGTCAATTATTCTCGTGGGTCCCTTCCAAATCAGGATATCCCATGATTCCATGATTAAGAAGCAGAGCATTAAGAAAAATCTCCTTTACGCTTACCTGATAACATAATGACATGCTAATCAAATCTGAATATACCATATTTGCTCAGTTAAAATTAATAACATTCATTTTCTTGAAACAAATGTCTCACCAAAATCAAAATCAGCCACCTATAGAAGATTCATGTCTGATTCAATTTCTGGACTCATTCTAATGCTCTAACGCTTATTATTTGAAAAATACAATTACTGTTGTAAAAATACTAAGGTGCTAAATGCTAAAAATGCTAAATTAAAGAGACTGAAATTAATTTAGCATAGTTAATCAGGTTATCTTATTTCAGTATGGAGTCTTAATATCTTTTTCTATTTACCTCCTCTACAATTCAATTTTATTTACACTTATTACTCATATTTACATTTAAAAATACATAATTAAATCATATTTCACATATTAGAGAGTAGGCTTTTTGGGAGTCAGTAATGGGAATACTCACTGTTTTCACTGCCTTATCCCATAGCTTTCCACACCCTACTGTTGAAGTTGGATACATTTTTGCAATTACCTTAGCTTATATATCACCAAGTTACACTCATCTGTCAGGCACAATAACCCACTTTCCTAAATCCCTTCATCTGAGTTGAGAAAATTGAGTTTTCACAGTTCTGTTCTTAACAAGACCACTATGGGCCTATGAATATTTAAGACAGTTTATCACCATTGCTGGTCTTATTTTCTAACAGCTAAACCCATTAATGTACTTGATCTTATTTTCTAATAGCTAAACCCATTAATGGAGAAAACAGTGATGAAGCTTTTAGGTTATGTGATTAAAGGATGTTCTTTGTTCACACCAAGAAGTTCAGAGGGATACTGGTAGATGGGGGAACTAAAATAATCTAATTCTAGGTTCATCACAGGAGATGAGCTCAGCTCCTCAAATATCCATGTATACAAGCAGAGAGTAGCACTGTGGCAGGAAGGGAAACACAAGTTATGGATGAAGGGAAGCCGACATCATGTCTGGATACCTCCAAAGCTGTCCCACGGAATGTCTGTGTGCCTTCCTGACAGCAGCTGGGGATAATGCAGTAAGTGAAAATAAGCACCTGCCTCTATTGTGATATAAACCCATGGTGTAGAGTCTGCAGCAAGTGCAGAATTGTAAGTGGGTGTGTGTGTTCTACCAAAGATCAAGCCTGCAAGTAGTTGAACTGGCCTGGGAGGAAGGTTGAGTGTCTCCAAGGGAAGAACCACAGGACAATCTGTCTACAGGGGGGACCAGGGGAGTCCCAGGCATCTGTCAGAGGGACCATGAGGTCTAGGGGCAAAATCATTTGGTGGTGTTGTGTGATTTTGTGTGGATCTCTACCAGCAACAGGATAGGGACTGCAGACTCATGGGCTTGTATGTCTAAGTGCCAGCAACTGGGGGAGCTGGGATCCATGAATAGTTACTGGAGAGACTGAATGTTGGAGTCACCCAACTTCTCACAGAAGTCCCATGAGTGGATCTCCATCCTGCCCTACCAGGGACAGGGGCTGGACAAGGCCACTGGTACTGTTTGCATTCGCATGAGTGCTAAGAGTGTCTGACTGAGTGTTGCCAGTTTGTGCACATGTGTGTATTTGTGGTGTTATATATGTGTGTTTTCAAGTATGTTTACTGTGAATACATGCTCATGCTCCCAAGCTGGGCAGACCTGAGGTCATACAGCTGTGTGTAAATCTGTGTTTAGAATCAGCGTATGGCAACAGGTACTACAAACTGTAGAAAAAACTATTAGAGTGATCTCTTTGATGGAGATATATATATATATTTTTTTTTAAATACAATAAAACCACTAAAAATATCAGAATTACAGGGATGTAATTATAAAATCTTTCAGGATCAAACAAAAATTATTCCCATATTCTGATTATTTTCTTTCCTTTTCCCACAGTCTGAGACAGCGTATAATGGTTTAGTGTGGATCACAGAAAGTGTGCGTAATATGTGTGTAATGCAAACAGAGCTGTGATAAATTTATTCTGTTCTATTTGCAAAAAGAAAAATAACAAACAACACACACAAAATCAACCTCATTTTCTCACCTGGTTGCCTTTTTACAAGTAAAATGAAAGTACTTTAGATTTGGGAACATTCAGGAGGTTTTGTTGAAGAAATCAGAGTATCCCTTGATTTCAATTTGGTTAGAAAAAAGGGGAATAGATTTTTATTCAGTTCAGTGACATTCTTTGATTCATAAAATCATCTGTACTGAGTTTGCCCCCAATGTAGTAAAGAAAGAATATGTAGAGAAAGTTTGGTTATCAAGACCAGGTGTCTACTCCACTGAATCACTGCTGCCCAAAGGCGTAATGACTCATTGCCTATGGTGAAGCAGCCAAGAAGTTATCTTTAATTGCATTGATTAGTGACATCTGCATTGCTTTGACTATTGCAGACTGTTGATGTAGACAAAGTTTCAAGATTTTAATGTTAGTTCTTACACAGTTCTTCACAAGCAGAGGTGTTTTTTTCCTTCTGATATGACTCAAATTAATATCTTCCTTTTGGTCTTTTTTAATTTTTAATTTTTTATTTTTTTTCCCTATCTGTTCTGTGAAGCTTCAGATGTTCAAGGCAAATAGAGTTTATAAACCCAACCCTTTCATTTTTGTTTTGCTTACGGCCTGTATAAACAAAAGTATCAGAAAAAAATATGACTGTGTAAATGTTTTCTGTGCTTCTACTCCTTTATTTAAGGCTTGCAAAATTCCCAGTTACCTTTTTTGATACAGACAAATATCTAATACAAGCCAAGAAATTTAACTTGAAAATAGATTTGAAGGAAGAAAAGGAATCCTTCAAGTAGTATAACCATAAAACTAACCATAAAAAAAAGTTAAAATAATAAAAGTAAAACCTTCCCTTGATTAAAACATAATAAAGACCACAAAGATATTCTACTTCAAATAACTGTCTACACTACGTTTCTTGACTATGAAGTTGGCTTGGTATAGAATTACCCTGCTTCTTAAGTACTTCTTAAAATGATGTGGGATTTTTTCCTGACTTTTGAAATCATGAACCAAGTCTCACTAGCAACATTAAATGCCTATCTATGTGTGAAATTAACAGCAAGAATAGGAAATGCTCCTGAAAGGCCAAAATCCCATTTTCTGTTACCCCTACATGATTTTTGCCTAACCTTAAATGAGATAGTTTTGAGAAAGCAGATTTTATGGTCCCCCAACATTTCTTAGTTATAGAAAGTGACAGTGTTAATTTTTCTTTTCCTAAACTGTAACCAATTTTATTCATGCTACAAAAATTTTAATTCTGTCCACCTTGGATACTGAGAATAAATTGTGCTCTCTTTTCCACTGTACCTTGCTATTGTCATTGTCCTCACTTGGCGATATAAAGATACGAGCTGCAAATTGTGCTTCATCCATAATCATGCCACAAGCAGCAAAATGAATAGTTCATGATTTTGTTTCATTTTTTTCCCACCCTTTGGAACTTTACCCTGGGTTTTTAAGGTATGATAGCAATGGGAAAAATGTTAAGAGAACAACTTCATGACTTGGGGGATTTCTGGGAGGAAGTGCACATGGAATATCCATCTTTAAAACATAGTAAATGGGAGAAAAACTAGTATTGCCTGACTGGAAGTGGCAGCTGATTTTTTGCTATGAATGAAAACTGAGAAATAGAATAAAATCAAT
This sequence comes from Lagopus leucura, assembly GCF_019238085.1. Classification (NCBI taxonomy): domain Eukaryota; kingdom Metazoa; phylum Chordata; class Aves; order Galliformes; family Phasianidae; genus Lagopus; species Lagopus leucura. The sequence continues at coordinate 5,140,078 of NW_024962335.1, read as the reverse complement.
TACTGTTTTCAAAGTGAAAACAAATGACTTGTTTTGTTGAAGGAAGGAAGAATGCATGCCAAGCTACAAAGCAATGTGTGACATGGGCAGGAGCATAGTCTTTGTAGATGAATTCAATAGCTGCAAGCAATATTTATACAAACATACAGATTTGTTTTGTCAATGTCAGAAAAAAGTTGCTATAATAAATCAAATGTTAAATTGTAAAATTTTTGACTATGTAGCTAAGTAGGAAAAGTCTTATATGAAAAAAAATTAACTGTTCAATGGTATAAGGGAATGAAATTTCCCTTTGTTTATTCACACACTTGGCAATAAAAAATAAAACACTGCAAAAATCTGAGAATATTATAGGACTCATTCCTCAGTCTCTCAGAGTGAAATCCCTAATAGCCATTTGCAAAATCATGTCGATACATTTGGTTTGGAAGTAACTCAGTTTCATTCAAATAACTACCAAACATACTTAACAAAAGCATTTTTTTTTAATATTTTTTATTCTTTGTTATAGAATACAACACCCCAGAACAAATATTTGTAGAGAAGGGTGTGGAAAAGGAAGATGAGAAGGAAGTTAAAAGGTCATCCTGCTCATCCATTTATTTGCCACTCACTTGTGACTCAACTATGACTAATAACTTTTGCTAAACAGAGGAATGAGTGGTAATATTTTCCCATGTAGCAGTTACCTGAATATCAGCAGAATTTCTTCCTAACCTCACCAGATGCATATCGTCCAAGCTGGAAGGATATGCTTGTCCGACTCCTTGATTAAAAGTAATTAGCCCCAAACTTCCTGAATGAGAACATGTCCTGTGGAAACAGAGGGTGTGCCCGTAGCATTTCTTATGTTGTTTGAGCTTTTTAGATTCTGAAAGTTCACTTGCAGAAAGTTTCTGAGAGGGTTGCTATGTTGTTTCTCCTAAAATTATTTAAAAGATACCAATTGTCTTTTGAAATTAGAATCCTGTGATAAGTGAGCACACCATGTTTGAGTATGATGATAGTATCATACTCTTTGTATTTTTTCTCAGCTACTGTATCTTTTTCTTTAGATACCATTTTAGAAATTGGGCTTCATTAAGCACAAGATCAGTGATCTTCTCAATTAAAAAACGTAATATGAAGGCATAATAGACCCAAATATTTGCCTTAATTAAAGGTGTAAAACTTTAGGTCAATTTTCATTGAAAACTGTGTTTTTTTATGGTGGGTCACAAATAATTCAAATGAAATCATTGTTTTATTTCTTTATTTCTTGATTAAAAAGTTACTGGTTTGTAGAAATATGAGAAATACATGCATGCTCAAAAAAATAAACAGATCAAGCAACATCATTTGTGTATCATTGGAAGGGAGTTTTAGGAAGATATGTCTCTCTATAAATTTCTTCCTAATTGTAACACTTTATTTGCAGTGAGGATATCTTCTGTAATACAAGTCAATTAGTATTTAATGTCTCCAGACAATGCACATGGAAAATTCTACAGACTGGTGTATGTAGAAAGTACATTCAACATGGAAAGGATTTCAGAAAACATGAAGCAAAAGTGTGTACTCCAAATCTTTCACCTTCCAAAGGATTAGAACTACTAGCATGCAATAGATCATCAGATAATTCGTACTGGAAAGGATCACATCTACCTCTCTAATTAGGGTGAGAGAATAAGAATTAAATTTTCAAATCAGAAGGAAATGAACGCTTGGACACTAAACCAGGCTGACTTGAATTGCCAGATCTCTGCAGCATAGCTTGTACTTCCCTATTATAAAGCTGGCATTCAAAAGCTATCTTGTTACTCAGCAAATGCAAACACAGCTTGAACTGCTTTCAGTAATCTAAAGTCCATGTAATCAAAAAAAGGCAGTGAGCTTGAGTAATAAACTCTACCTTGCAATAGGACTGATCGGGTTTGCTGCTGTGGCGTGTTACTTCCTTTGGAACATGAGCACAGTGAGTTTGTGTCTCTTGAAGCAGATGTGGGCCAAGTATGCTCTATGGGAGAGAAGCATAAGATTAGTTCCTTCGGCAGCCCTGGAAACCACCACGCCTGGTAGAGAGTTCCCTGAGGTAGGTTTCTGGTATTCCAGGATTTTTTAGTGCCCAAGGGAGATTTCTAGAGTGACAGGCATAGACGCCTTCATAAATTAAATCTTAGAATCTTAAGTACTTTTAGAAGTGAGTCCGGAAGTAATCCCACTTAACAGTGAAGCTCATACAGAAAAAAATACTAGCTGGCCACTTTTAATGAAAGCAGGAAAATACGGAGGGAAAAAAAGCCATTTAAACTTCAAATTAAAGATCATATTGTGTGATTCATATTCATAGAGTAGGTGGGGAAGATAAATTAAGTTTGGACTAGGTCTCTTGATCTGATATTTTCTGATTTCTCAGTATAATAAGTGAGATTTTAGAAGACTTTTAAGGAACAGGAAAAGAAATTTTAGCTGAGAAGAAGCTCCATTCAAGAGAATACACAGGAATAAAATAATAATAATAATAACAACCAGATATAATAATAAAAAGTTATAACATATATATAATAATAATAATAATAATAATAATAAAATAATAATAATAATAAAAACAACAAGTAATAAGCAGGTTTAACTAAAGTAGAAAATTATAAAAGAAAGTAGCAAAAGTTGATTAATTAACAACCTTAGAAATGTACATCTCCATTTCAGTTGATAGTCAAGTAGCCAAAACCATACATTATAGATATAAACTTATGCCATATTTTGGGCTTACATCTTTTATTAGTTCAATACATATAAGAAGAAATTTGTAATGATGACATCAACATACGAAAAATGTTTTCATAGCAAGAGAATCATAAAAAACCAAAGGGTAAATCTATGTTTATAAACACAGAATCATAATACAAATCTAATATTGTAAGCTATAGATATATATATTAAAATCAGTATGAAATAAAGAGACTTTAATGGTCTACGCTACAGGTAATTTCTCAGCATTTTTTTGCTGACTGAAATTGGATGTGCAAACAATCCTGCAGGTTCCCTCTAATACTTCCGATGGAAAACATCCTAACACATTTGATGTGCTTCCACAAGTGTAAAACTGAAAACTCAGTAATTGACAGTGTCATTCAGTATATGTTGTCCTATCTATAATAAAAAATTATAGATTAGCACACCAGCAATCTGTAAAATTGTAATGCTATCTCATTCTGAATATCCAGCCATTCACACACAAATACTTTGCAATAACTCCCTGTCAAATCAGACGAAGGATTTAAAGGTTTGATTTCTACTGTTTACTATTTTATTATTTTGTTGTTGTTGTTTTTGTTGTTGTAAAATCATACAGGTATTTTAGAAAAGCTCTCGAATCTACAAGATACTTGTGCACCAATACCTTCTCCTGAACAAGTACCAATAATGATGGCTAGATTTCTTGGTAATTCAATCAGTAATTCAGATATCTTTTTATGTTCAACAACCAATTTCAGATGTCTGCAGTACTTTCAAAGATATTAAATTCACAGGCAAGTGCATTCAGTAATACTTCAAATAGGAGAATGGTGTATTTGTAGAGATTTTTATAGGGAATATCATGAATGATATGTATCTGTTATTAGAAGATAAGCATCTGTACATAATTAAACTATAGAAACCTGTGATCTTCTTTATGTTGCTTCTGATCTTAGTCCAGAAGCTTGCTCTGAATGTGTGAAGTGGTTAATTTCTCACAGAATATCTTTTAAACATCATGCCATCATCTATTCAATATAAGTTCCAAAAGTGGTTTACTGAAAATAATTAAGGTAATTAATGGTGAATATTAAATCATTCAAAAATGATAACAACACTTTCATATATACCTCTGTAGGATTTTGTGTTATTTTGCAGATGTAGCTGTAATACTGGGAACATTTCTGGCTGCAGTTAAATAACTGTTTCGAAAAGGATTCCAGCCTTTTTTTTTTCTTTCTTTCTTTTTTTTTTTCTACTTTTATGTGACGGTATAATAAACTTTATTATTAATTATATTTATTTCTGTTGGTTTGGAATTTCCAATAAACAACACATCTACACACTTCTACAGTATCATGTAGAACATAAAGAAATAGAAAGGAGTTACAGAGTCTGTGAAATCAAATTAACTTCTACTATACATTTTCATATTAAATCAAAATGAAAGAGAAATTTTTATGAAAATGTGCAAAGCTTAGCTGCATTGTGGCAAACTTAGTGGCTAACAGAACGTTTTCAAATTGTCAAAAAAGTGGCATTCTGAAATATTTGAAGACTTTCAGTCCCTTTCCAGGACTATGCTCAAAAAAAATTGCTTTAAAAATGCAATACTATAACACACTTTCAGCAATGTTGTGAAAAATCTTGAGGTAGCAATTAGAACAGTACTGAAGAAAATTAATGTATTTTCCAGATACTCATGCTGATATTGCAGTGCAAGAAGATGCTCTTGTTCTTTTCTAATTATGCATTCCAAAACTTGTAACATGTTTACGAAATATTTGTTTAAGCTGGTCCTTCTAGCTGTCTCATACTACAAGGCATGCACATGCCCTTCTACATGACAGTTTGGAAATGCACTTTATCTGTATCTTATAATATTCCAGTGATATGTGAATTGATATCTTGAAATATAAATAGAGATTGTTTGAACAGAACATTACAATTATTAAGTCCTGGGTAGAACCTAGGAGATCGTGTCTGCTGGATAAGAACTCAAATTTTTGCCAACTGTAGCCTAATCACAATATATCCTCTGTCTAAATCACACAGAGAGCAAAAGGTGAATGCACACGTTAAAACAGATTTAGGGAATTTCATCCTCTTGTTACCAGTTTCGACAAGTTCCTTACTATTTCATACCAATCTGCTAAAAGGAGCGTTGAAATTCCTGGGGGCTAGTAAATCTTTCCTACAAATAAATAAAAAAAAAATATGATTACAAACTATATCTGCTTATTTTCTTTAATGTGTATCAGTATCATTCAAATCACTTTGAAAAGAAGAAATTAAATCATTTATTCACTCATGGGGCTTTTGGGAATATTACTTCAGAAATGCATCAGAGAATTAACATTGTCCATCAATATGCTCAGGTTTGATGGTGTGGGACTTCTTTTCAGAAACTGTATAGCAATAACACTCAGAGCATCAGCCACCTAGATCAGTATCAGTGTATAAAGCAATACCACATACACGCAAAGAAAAATAGGCTTTGATACTGCTATCTGAAAGTGATTGCTCTGTTTAGGTTCTGCCACAGTGAAATTTTTAATCCTTTCCGTAGTACTAGATCCTTGTTTTCATTGGCACAATAGGATATTTTCAAAAGCAGCCTTCATGGTTACTCTTCACAGAGGAAAGAACATTCAATCTCATAGTGCTGTAATGACTAGGATTGACTGCTCATAAAAGAAAGAGAAAGAAAAGAAAACTCAAGAGGCTTCACCTCTTCAGGGCAAATGAAAGTACAGCAATCTACCGTACAGACTATAAAGATAGCAAATATCCACACCTTCTATATTAGGCTAAGTATACAAATCTAGATTAAAAACACCTACATGCTTTCCCTTGTCTCGGTTTCCTCAGTGGTTTGAAACACTTCTTTGATCTCAGATTAGAGTCCCCTAGGGTGTTTTTGATCTCAGCCCCTGTAGCTTATGATTTCTGATCTGATCTCGTTTTACTTGTGTATCCAGTTTTATCCTTCTGGTGTTTTCACCTTCTCTGCAACTTGCTGTGGTCAGTGACAGACTACTTCACACTCTCTTAATCAACTTCCAAAACAGGGTAACATGTCTTTACCTACCTTAATTTGTAGATCAGTCTTAAAAACGGGCAAACATTTCCAGAGGTCAAGAGGATCAGAAAGGCAAGGTTCTTCTGAAAGCAGTGGCCCACTGTCCAATAGTGAAATAGGAAAAAGAAACACAAATAGGCACGGCCAAAATGTCTGCAATTTGAGTCCAACCTGGGGAGCCTTCTGTAACTTATTCAATATAGAAAGTGACTACTTTTTTTTTTTTTTTTTTTTTTTTTAACTAAAATAGACTTCTGTCCAAACTCATTTTCAATAAAAAGCCTTATTTTTAATAAGAATTTTTAATATATATACTTGGTCTGACAGATCTGTAATCATATTTTTTTAAGATACACCCAAACATATAACATTAGTGAAGAGGATAATCTTTGGTGTGAAGCACGGCAACATAACTTTGTGAGAAAGGTTATGGAAGTATCTGACTATAGGGAGAATTAAAGAAAGCATAGGGAAACTGGAAAAAGTGTGTAACAGAGTCAATTTGACACTATTATCAGAGTAATATGGTTGAGCAATCTCATAAGATGTTAGGTTTATTATGTAATAAGGATCATGATTTTGGAGAGTGTTGAAAATAAGAATGATATGATTATTCCTGATGTAAAAATGGTGAGTTGATGATGACAAATGGTTTGAAAATAACATTAATGGTATTTTGAATTATTATTGGATTATTTACAAAAGGCCAAGTGACTGCAGTGATGAAAACAGTACATAAGGATCAAAATAAGTAAAGCAGTTAGTCAGGCTGGTACATTCAAATACTGAAAATAAATTATTGAAGAAGTTGGTAACATTTCTATACAGTTTGTACACCTACTTCTGCAGTAAGGATTAAGATTGTACCTTAACAAAGGGTATTGGTGGCTCCAGAAACAACAGATAGGGAGAAAAATAAATGCAAAAAGGCGCAGAAAGAAATATGAGCATCTAGCTTTGACTATATTACTCTTAGATAGAGTACACAAACATTAAACATTAAAGGAGAATTAACCATTAATGTTGATAGAATGGAGACCACAGAACAATAAAGGGGAATTCAAGGGTGTGTTTAGGTTGAACTAGAAGAGAAAAATGAGAAGAAGGAGTTTGGCAAATTAAAATGCTGAAACTTTTCATCTCTAGTTGACCTGATTTTATTGCTTAAATCCAAGAAAATTGCTTCACTTGAAAAACATTTTTTTCCTTCTACTTTTTTCTTTTTAACATCTTAGTGATTCTTTTAGTTATCCTGCCTTAGGTGGGTCAAACTCGAAATGAAAAAAAACATTTAGAACTGGTTTTTACATTCTCTACCTATACAACTCCTATCATATTGCTATTTTCTCTTGCTATACACTAGACTCAAATGCCACTCAAGTTTCCTTATCGGGTAAAAATGGATGTAATATAGTCTCTTTGGTGAGCTAGAGCACGTTAACATATAAACTGGTTACAATGCCACTACAATCCAGAAACTCTTTCATGAAGTTCTTGGTGTTAAAATAGAGAAAATTTCCTTTCAAGTTACCTCTGGCATATCACATTATACTTATACATATGGGATTATTATTTATTAAGTTATGCTGGTAATTTAATGATTTGTCTACCTAAACAAATTTCAAAAATCCACCTATGTAAGTGCACTATCTTCTCTACTAAATTTTCAAAAGGTATTCACTACCTCTCACAGATATATCAGTTGATGGTTGTAGTTGCTAACAGTGGGTGCTGAAATTAATTTTGAAGAAGGAATACCACTGGAGTAGATGGTTTAATAATTATTACTGCACAGCAGAAAATACTTAAAAGACAGAAGTTTGAAATTGCTCTCTAAAGCAGTTTATGAAATGCTTTGCAAGACATGGAGTCCGAGTAAATAAGAAGACAAAAAGAGGCATTCCTGTATAAGAATGCACAGACTATGCTTCTTGTATGCGTGGGAATGAAGACACGGGGCTATTGGCTAAGAGAAATATGTTAATCTCCTTTGATTGAAATGAAAAATGAAAATAGTTAAATAAATTTTGAATTTAAAATACTACTAAAGCTGAAATGTAATGAAGATGTGCGGTGAGAATTCCCTGTGCTACAAAATGGATTACCTTGCTATCCATAATCATAGTCAACTGTTCATTACTTTGCTAGTCTGCACTCTTAATTTGATTGAAGCAGTCTGAGATTTTGCATGTTTGCCCTGGAGAGCTAATTTTCTCTCCAGGATGCCCCCAACATTTTGGCAGTTGTTAATGCTTTTCCTGTCCCTCCAGGAAATGAAAGAGTTGATGAGCACTGACTGATAAGAGGATCTATCTGCTGTTCCCTTGAAGAACTGGGCTGAAAGCTAGTTGTTTTCCTGGATGGGACAGGATGTTGGACAATTCTATGGCATCAGTGCTTTTCCCACAGCTACCTCATTAGGCCTAAGCAGCTCAGACTTTCTGGAAAAGCTTTCAGTTCCCTTTCTGATTTCTCATCAAAGCTAGAACTAGTACGCCATCTTTAAACTGACAAACTATCTCCAAATAAAACAATAATTTCTCTTCATTTTTTTCCTCAATCCAGACATTTATTTTCTACTGACAAGAAAGAGCAGATTTTGTGGAAGTAGCTTTAGAATATTATCATAATAATGAGAGACAGATTTGGCACTTGAAATTCCCAGCTGACGCTCTTAAGCAGAACTCCTTATCTGTTCAGCCACTGTATGTAGATAACTGGTCAGTTATCTAAAGGTCAGTTGATTTCCAGTTGCCATACCAGAAAAAGTAAAGCTTACACAGTAGTGCCATCAGTAAGTTTCAGACTTTTTGTATGAACCACTTGCATACTAACATCATAAAAAAAACTCCTATCCTTCCATGCATTTAAATAATTAAAAATAAAATTCTTGCCATTGAAAACAGAATCGTTAACTAAATACCATCAAAGTAAATTTAAAAATTAAGTAGAACTGGACAATATTTGTTTTAGACTACATTACTAAAAATCATTTTCAATAATAATACTTGTAAAATAGTCCAGAAGAGTAGAAGAAGCTCTTTAGTTTTTAATGAGAGAAGCTGGGCTAGATAGCCTTGACTAACCAACTATTCAATTTCATTGGAAAATCATTACTCAGGTGTTCCATTGGCATTAGTAATAACAACAGTATGATTATACTGTACTGAAAACTGTGCAATCAGTGTGGTGTTTTAAAATCACTTTTAGAAAACCATACTTTTTAAATTGCTATCTGCTTAAGTGCCTAAAACCCCTAAGCTATGTCTTCTGTGCAAGTGAAGTTACATTAGGGGTCGTGATTTATAGATAACAATTCTACAGCAGACAGTACTGGAAAGAACATTTCCTGGACATTAACTAAAGAAAACATTTAAGTGAATTATGTAAAAAACTTTACTGAAGATGTTAGTGCTACATAAAAGCACTGTTGTGAGCATCCTTTCAAAATAAAGATTTACTTAACATCCTGAATCTGCAGTACGTATGTCTGTTAAAAGGGAAAAAAGCCTGAAGGAAATTGCTTAGTACTAACAGAAGGATTTAAGATACTCTGGCTTGAAAAATTAGAGATGAAAAGGATTATTTAGACAGAGAAAAAAAAAAATATGGAAGTGAGCAGTACAGGTGCCTACACAGGAGATACTTTTTGAAATAAACAGTAAAAATAATAAAACCGTAGAAAAAATATATAACCCTGATTTCAAGGCAAATAGCTGATTATTAGTTGCTCAATAATGAAACTGCAAAATAATAGCACAAATTTCAAATTCATTAATAGAAATGGAGGTGCTTCTGTTTACTAAAACCACTGTAGAAGGAACGGAAATTAAAGAGCAACCTTTCTTTCACTCCTTCTTCTGTATTGATTTTATGAGGTTTTCATGGGAATAATGAACAAGTTGGTTTATTTTTGTTTTACAAAAAACTTGTGGTTCTAAGTTAGTTTGGTTGATATAGACTTATGAAAATTGACTAATTTTTCTCTCATTTTACTGAATGAGAGAAATGGCAGTAGCCATCTTACTGCTTGTGAACAAATGCATTAGAGTACATTCCTGAAATCAGAAAATTAAAGACATGAGCAGACAAACAGGTTATTCCACGGTACACCAATGTTTGAATCTTTGCCACACCAACTTCTTTTCAGGAGCTACCCATATGCAGTGTTCTTACCCTGAGGCGTGTGCTGGTGAATGTTAGGGAGGTTATTCCTCTCTCTCAGAAGGATATGCTATCTCATGTTTCCACAGAGTAAGAACGTGCAGTTTCTCTAGAAAAACCCTTCTGTCAATTACTACATAGTTTATCTTGCAAAATACATACACACACACAGAAAAAAAAAAAAGAAAAAAAAAAAGGCACTTTTCACAGTAGAGAGGACAGATCGTGCAGAAAAAAACACAAGTATGATGGATGAATTCATGAAAACTGCACTGTTTAGCAACAAATACTTAAGATCATTATGCATTTCCTGCAGTGATAAGGCCTTATTGGATCAATGAATCCTACCTCCTGCATAGTACAGACTGCAGAACAGAATCTAGTCACACAATTACATGTGCCATAACATCAAGGCATTCAATTTGGGTAAGAAAAGATATTTAAGAGCTGGAATAATTTTTAATAATTCATTGCAGTATTGCTGAAAAACAAGATCTTTGTTCCCTTTTAGAATATATACCACATCAAGTTTCTGTAACAGGCATAGAGTAAATAATTCCATTCCAAGTGACAGAAGTCTTATCAGGTCATTACTTGAACTTCTCAGGATAGCACAGTTTTCTGGTATTAGAGTATATTTGTATTGCTGCTATACTTTCTCTAATTCTTATACATCAAAGAGTACAGTGAAGAATCTAGTTTTACTTTTGAATATTACTAATATTGTCTGTTATTAGTACTAGTTGTTTTTTTAAAAGATCATTATGACAATCTTCCAGAAGTCATTGCCTAATACTTTTTTACATTCACTTGTGTCACGATTTCTGTAACCTTTTTACATTTTAAATTTATATTTAATTAATATCCCTTCATGAATGCAGTACAGTCTAGAGCCTCTGCAGATATAAAACAATATAAAAAAATAAGCTTGTCAATGAATTTCCATTGGAACTATGCAGAAACATAATTTTCTACAGGGATGAGAGTCTGGCAGTCACTGAAGTACTTCAAAATTTACTACATATTTTATTTTCTCCATCTAGTACAACCAAAAAAAAAAAAAAAAAAAAGGAATAAGCATTTGATGAGAGGAAACCATCAAAATAAATGGGAAATCCTATTTTATGAAAAAAAAAAAAAAAAAGAAGCTGGTTTCCAGAATCATACTGTAATTCCTTTCATTTCCTTGTATGTCAAAATCTGTAATAAATATTTGAATATTAATATTAGTATTTTCTTTTCTGTGCTTTTTTTTTAGGTCCCTAAACATACAGATGCAATCGTCCAAGTAGAAAAGAAGGAAAAAAAAAAACAGTGAAAACATAGAACGAATATTTTTAGGGCATTTTTCTGTGAGGGAAGAATTCTAATCTGTGGCATTTAAATACAAAGATGGGGAGGGGGCTGAATCAGTGTTTTTCTTTTAAACAAGCAAATATATTTCCTTTTTCCCTTTATAATCAAATTACCAATAGATAGAAAACATAATTCACTGAACATCTGCTGTTCCTCTTTTAGATCAAATCTCTTAAACAGAGAAGTGATTCTGTATGAGAAAACACAGGGAGAAGGTGCTCATCAGGCTTAAAGGCTCTTCAAGAAAACTATATTGCAAGATGGACAAACTTTCTTGCATCATTCTACTCTATGCCTCCTATCAGTATTGCTTAAAATCTTTGTTGGTGACACAAACCTCAGCAACTTTGCAGACAACACCAAGCTTTGTGGGGTGGTTTGCACACTGGAGGGAAGGGGTGCTATCGAGAGAGACCTGGACAAACTTAAGAGCTGGGCCGATGTCAGTGTCATGAAGTTCAACAAGGCCAAATGCAAAGTGCTGCACCTGTGTCAGAGCATTTCCAAGCAGAAATATAGGCATACCATATAAAGATTGAGAGCAAGGACTTTGGAACAGAAATGGATGAAAACTTCAACATGAGCTGTCAGTATGTACTTGTAGCCCAGAAAGCCAACTGTATTCTGGCCTGCATCAAAAGGAGTTTGGCCAGCAGGCTGAAGAATGTGATTGTCCTTCTCCACCTTTGTGCAGTACCTGGAGTACGGCATCCACCTCTGCATCCAGGACCTGTTAGAGTGGGTCCAGAGAAGTACCATAAAGATGATCAGAAGGCTAGAGCAGTTCTACAAAGATGGACTGAGAAAGTGGGAGTTGTTCAACCTAGAGAAGCCTCTGGAGATCCTAATAGTAGCCTTCTAGTACTTACATGGTGTGTACAAGAAAGATGGTGAGGGACTCCTTATCAAGGAGTCCCCATCCTTGGAGGTGTTTGAGGTAAAGTTGGAGGAAACTTTGGGAGGTGCATCTGTGCATGGCAGAGATATTGGAACCAGATGATCTTTAAGGTCCCTTCCAATCCTGATCATTCTATTATTCTACGATTCTTTTCATCATCTTTTATATTGGAATAGAATTTTTTCTGGACTCAACTACATACCAAATTTGGTTTGGATTCATCTTTATAGTACAGGCTAGGTTTCGGTTCTTTAGAAATTCCTTATTATAGGACAATGCCAGTTCTCTTTACTAGATATTAATTTTAACTACAAACTCATTGAAGACATTTTGAACCAACTATACAAGAATTATTATTTATGTATACTCATTCACAAATATAGAAACCTAGTATGATAGGCATTATATATTCCTTATAATATATAAGAACAGATTATATGATAATTGTTGACCTTCAAATACCTATGCCTAGATTTAGAATTTAGGTCACTGGTGGTCTGTCAAGCAAATGAAGAGAATATGTGTGTAAGCCTTATCTTAGATGCCTTATCTTAGATCCCTAAATGAATCCAGTCATAAAAGGGCCAGGCATTGTGGTCCATGCTCTGAGGAGAATACTATAGTGCAGATGTACCATGGAACATAAATTGAATAGCACTCCACAACGTTGGTTTGCTTTGCTAAGTGTAACATGAGAAAGCAGCAGCATGTATAGGGATTTCAAGGTCTTTCTGTCTTCATGTGTCTTTTAGTGTTCATATTTGGAATGTTCTGATTTAATCTATTTCTAACAGAAGGAAAACGTTCTACATTCCATTGTGATAATATTCCTTGTCAGAGTAGTAGACAACATATTAATTTTGTGCATTTATATTTATATTTGAAGGTCTTCTTTAAAGTATATCTTTGTGGACCTTGTTCAGACTTAGATACATACAATATTTTAATTTAAATTCAGTTCTTTCTTAGACTACAAATTTACATTAGAGTACAAATCTACACAAATAAGTTTTTGACCTCTGACACTTCTTGTTTTAGTACATTTCTCATAATTATGAAGAAAATTAAATGTGGCTTAGATATTCTAACTGCTGGCTATAGACTGAGAAGTGCTTTCATGTCCCAAAGGGTCATATTAAAAACAAACAAACAAAAACAAACAAACATACAAACAAAACAAAACAAAACAAAAAAACCACCCGAAAACCAAACCAATAGTGTAAAGGAGAACCTTAAAGTCTGTAGGCCTGAAGCCTACAGTGTTCATGACTGAAGTTCTTTACATAGTAACAAGGATGAGGCTTCAATTCACTAGACTATATTGTTGATTTTTGTGATGAGCTTTTTCTCCTAAAGTAAACAAGAAGTAGGTAAAAAAGAAAGCAGGGTTGCTACAGGTCATAATACAAACTGTTTCATTAAATGAGTTGGATAAAGCATTAGCTATCCCTATTTGAATCATATTTCTGTGGAACTGTGTTACAACTCCTGGTTTTTCATTTATTAAAGGCAAAGAAGATGAAAAGATGCGGTTTGAAATAAAAATATATTTTAGTTTATGCACTCCTTGCATCACATACTGCATACAGAGACTTATAAATGCTTTTGTGTTTTCACATTTCTTCTTGGGTAAATGTTAGATATATGATAATAGTAATAGTCTAGCATCAAAAGTGTATGCTAAATAAACACAGAGCTCATTTTCAAACATATAAAAATACTTGCAATGTTTTATCCTTCATTAGTTATTTCATCTTCCTCAGTTTAGCTAATTGTAGATGTCCAGAGGCCTATGCAGACTTAATGACTTCTTTATCAAAGGTTCTGCAAGAACTTGTTTAAAAGGGTGTTGGTAATACATACTTAAAGCTTTTGCTTATTTAATAATTCTGAATATGACAGTCAGCTTTGCTTATGCAAACAAAACTCAGATCTTGTTTCAAAATATTTTCCTCTAGGTTATTATCAATAGCAAATTGTAACTGCTTCCCCAATGGCCTTTCTGCCCTTTGTTTTGCTGTGTTACTTGCTACAAAATTATTCTGTTACCCTTTGCTTCTTTTAATGTTGCCCTAATTCAAGGATATGATCTTCCTAGAAGAAATCAGTGTTCAGTTTCTCCCTGCTAGTTATTTTTGGTGCCACGTAAATACGCAAAAGCTAAAAGAAAAGCTTTTTTTTTCTCTCTCTCTCTTTTTTTTTTTTTTTTTTAATTTGTATTGCATAATTTGTATTTAGAGTATGACAAACAGATATTAGAGAAGAAGGAATATTCAAGTATTATCTAATAGTCCACCAATCTCTGGCTGAACCAATCATTCTTAAAACCTTTTGATTTATAATCTTCAAACATATTTTGGGCAACAGCCAATGACTTAAATTCTACCTTTACAAGTTGGCTGCTCCAGCTTTTAGATGTTTCTAACATTTAAGAAACAACTTGCCTGCTTATTTGTTGGATGTTCTTCAAACACTGTGTACTACTATCTGATTGCTGGGAGAGAATAAGGACTATGATCTATCTGTTGTGGAAGTACAAGGTAGGGAATATCACTACTCTCTTAGAAAACTGAAGACCTGAGCCCCAGATAACAACACAGCACATCTCCCCCTTTTACTAACAACTTGCTAAAATCTTAATTTGAATCTCTCTCAGTTCACTCTGTGATAAGACATCACAAGGATAGGCTGAGAACACCAGGGATGGATCTTCCTCACCATCTTCAGCTCAGGGTTAGCACAGACCCAGATGGAGCCTTCCCTTAGCGATTTCTCTTCAAGAATGAGTTTAAGTAGGACAGCACAGATGTATGCAACCCTTGCAAAAATTTTTTCTGTGAATGTATTGAATTAAATGCTCTTATACTGGGACAAAAAATATTAGAAGCTGAAAATGCAGATGGCTCATAAGCTTTGCCTCAGGGGCACCAAATAAACAAAGCATTGAACAGGTCTGGCAAGAGATGAAAGAGCAGCATCCTGACAGAAAGAAAGATCTTTGGGCAGCTGTTCTGCCACCGCCATCCACAGCTTCTCTGGGCAATATGTCCTAGTGCCTCACCAAGCTCATATTAAAGAATTTCTTCCTAATATCTAATATGAATCTACCCAGTTGTGGTTTAAAGCCATTATCCCTTGTCTTATCAACATTCTCTCCCATAAAGAGCCCCTCTCCAGATTTCTTGTATGCCCCCTTTAGTTACTGAAAAGTCTCTACAATGTCTCACAGGACCCTTCTCTTCTCTAGACCGTACAGGCCCATTTCTCTCAACCAGTTTCATGGGAGAGATACTCCAGCCTTCTCATCCTTCTCATGGCCCTCTTCTGAAACCACACCAACAGGTATATGTCCTTCCTGTGCTGGGGTCCCCTGAGCTGAATGCAGTGCTGCAGATGGAGTCTCATGAGAGCAAAGTAGAGAGGGAAAATTAGCTTTCTCAATATGCTTGTCAAGTTTCTTTTGGTGTAGCCCAGAATAAGATTACTTCCTGGACTACAAATGCACACTGCCAGCTCGTGTTGATTTTTTCATTCATCATCACTCCAAAGTCCTTCTCTTCAGGTTCAGTCCCTGTAGATCCCTGTACACAGCATCTCTTCCCACCAGTGTGTAAATCACATCACACAGCTTGGTGTTGCCTGCAAACTTGCTGAGATTGCAGTCAATCCCATTTCTCAGTTCCAATACTGACCCCTGAAGTTTCCACCTGTCTTTATTTATAGGAGGGAGAGGAGGTTCTTTTATTATCTATATACCCGGCGTGAGATTAAGAAACAACGGTTCAAATGTTGGTCCGACCAGTTTATTACAAATCTTAATCAGGGAAATGGGGAAGGGGAGGGCAGACACTATTATGAATTAGAGTAATGGGGAAGGGAAGGAGGGCGATAGAAAAGATAGGAAAGAAGAGGCAAGGAGTCTTTATAGGAAGCAAGAGGGACATATTCACCACCATGGATCCAGCGAGGTTCGTAGTTCCGTCTTTGATCCTCAGTAGTGGTGGGTCGTCGGGCAGAGTTGTTCTATTGACGACGACGAAGGACGACCATGTTGATGATGGCCCCTTTTCAACTGAGTGGTCGAGTCAGCTGTCTTTGGAGTGACAGCTCAAATCCAAAGTGGTTGAGTCAGCTCCCCTTGGAGTGGCAGCTTCTGGCTGTGGGATCTCAGCAGAAACTCCTTTGTTCCCATTTTCCGGGCCTTGCCAGCAGATAAGAGGGAGCAGGGATGCCCATCTGCATCCTAGTTTTCACAGAACACGATGGTATCATTCCCCAGTTTTCCCACACCTAGCTGGAGCTGTTTAGTCACAGGCCAGATCTTCCGCCAGTGAACACTCCTGAGCATTCTCATCCGCTCTTCTACAGAGCAAGCAGCTCTGGAGGAAGGGGCTTTCAAATGTTCCCAAAGTGATATCGATTGTCACACAGTTAGCACCCATCAGTTGCCTCCTCAACAAATCACTCAGAGTCTTATCACAAGAAATACCTCAGGAAGCAAGCTTTGAGCCAAAAAACAAAGAAAGATTCTCACACCACCTGAGGTCTGAGCTGTTAATCATATCTCTTTGACTATACATTTCACCAATTCCTTATCTACCAGAAGTTCCACCTGTAATGAATGACTAGTAAGCAGTCCTTACCTATCAAAAAGCCAGTTCATCTTCTGAGATTGTGCAGCAATGCTGCTCTGTAACTATCTACCCTTGGTGCTGCTTTGCTGTCATTTATGGTTTTTTGGTTATGTCAAATACTCTTGAATGCTTTCCAGTCTAATGTATACTTTTGATATTTTTAGCCCTACACTGTGAGAAATTTGAGTAGGAGGCATGATAAATGGTTTTCTACTTGCAGATTTCATTGACTGAAATCTTTGATTATAGTATCCAAAAGCTGACTGAAGACAAAGATTGAGGGTGGATGTGAAGAAAAGAGAGTGGGGGAAAGAATTATCGTGCATTAACAGTAATAAAAACTTTGTTGATATTGGCTGCAATGTTAATCATATTGTTCACCTTTTCCTCTCCCTGAAGACTTTTCTTCATTCTCTTTCCCAAAGCTCGTTCTGTTACTCGCTGTTTATCTCACACTATCTCTAATCTGTTAATTTTTAAGCTTTCTTTTTGCTTACATCAAGCTCTGCCCTTTTGATAAGTTTCACCACTAAACAATTTCAATGATGACAGGACAGCTAGCTACACCTTTTTCATTCTCAGGCTCCCTATAGCATGCACTGAAGCAGCAGGACTGATGCTGTAAATTACCCATGCTCTTCAATACCTTTTTTCATTGAATCATAGAATCATACAACGGCCTGAGTTGAAAAGAATTGTAATGATCACCTAGATTCAACCCCCCTGCTATGTGTAGGGCCACCAACCACTGGATCAGGCTGCCCAGAGCCACATCCAGTCTGGCCTTGTACAATTCTAGGGATGGGGCGTCCGTAACCTTCTTTTCCTCAAGTAAATAATTGTTCTCTTTCTTCATCTAGATTCCAGAAATATTTACATCTGTGTGACAGGTAAGATAAGGAAAAAAATAAAATAAAATAAAATAAATGCTGCAATACAAAAGAATATTAAGTCATAGCAAGCAGTCAAAAGGAGAGCAGTGAATTAATTTTCCTAGGAACTCTTGTATCAGTCATTTCATTATTTCATCATTTTATAAATTTTGAGCACTGATTGTCATCTTCACTATTCCTAAGCATTTTTTTTTTAATAAATTATTAGTTCAACTGAAAACACTCCACCAAAAAGTCTTTTACTGCACTTTAAATTCGACCATGTTGGAGAATACAGCTTTTATTTCTTTTTGAATGTACAGAGATTTGTTCAGGCCTGAATCTCTCAGCTTGTTTACTTGTAGTACATTTTCCTTTTGAATTTTCTTACACTTTCTATGTTTAGTCTACTCTAAACACAGACATAAATTGATTTTCTACTATTCTAATACTCCTTTGCCTATCTTGGATTCTCCATTGATTAAAAACTAAGCTGCTGATTCTCATAAGCAAAGTTTTATTCCTCTCTGATAATTAAGTGTCCTGAAAATTATTCAGCCATACCTTATAATCTCTTCTGCTCTTCCAGAAATGTAACATTTGATTGTAGATATCTTCCTGTTTCCTCTAGTTCAACTTTAAAACATTTAATTATTTTAAATTAATTAAACTCTCTAGACTAGCCAAATATACTTTAAAGGCTTCTTTAATGTTTTTCTTAAGATTTCTCATGATATCTTTAAGTAAGTGGACAACAAGGAAGCTTTTAAAGGGTGAAACACCTCTCCTATGAGAAGAGGCTGAGAAAGCTGGAGCTGTTAAGTCTGGAGAAGAGAAGGCTTTGAGGTGACCTGATAGCAGCCTTTCAATATATAGAAAAGAGGTATAGGAAAACAGGGAACAGACTCTTTAGCAGGGTCTATTGTAATAGAACCAGGGGAAGTGGTTTCAAGCTCAAAGACATTAGATTTAGGTTAGATACAAGGAAGAAGTCTCTTACAGTAAGAGCAGTGAGGCAGAGGAGCAGTCTGCCCGGAGATGTGGTCCATCCCTGCAGATTTCAAGGTGAGGCTGAATCAGGATCTGGGCAACATCATCTAGCTGTGCAAGTCCCTGTTCATTGCAGGGAGTTGGATTAGATGACCTATAAATGTCCCTTCCAATTCTAAGGATTCTATGATTCTAAAGACAACACTGAAAATATGTAAGAATACATACATTAATTTTTCTGTGTTCTCTAGCTTTTTCATGTTGCCTCCTTAGTCCTTCATGCTCTCTGCAAATATCTTACTCAAATATCATCAACTTATAAAATAAAATAGAAAGCTTAGGAAATCCAGGGTACTCAAAAATACTGTAAGGAACTGAGTAGAGCAGAAACATGGACATACATAACATAACAAAAAACAGTGTTAGATTTACTGACATTGAATAACATCTTATATTACTATTAACCTTGCTGAAATTGTCGATTTTTACAGCTCTCTCAGAATTATCAGAATCCAATTCATATGCAAGTAACTACATTACGTTTTGGAGATGGAGATCTAGAGAAAGGACATTTGTTGAGTTGCTATATCTCTTAAAGACACCTTGTTCAACAAATTAATTGCTGAAGATTTGGCAGCAAAAATGCTAGCATAAATTAGGTTTCACACAGAGAGGAATCAAGTCACTCTGTGGGGAAGTAGAATTTTCTCTGTTACTGTGGAGTAGAATGTCAGAAAAACAAAAATATGGACAAATTGGAAAGCATTCAGAGCATGACAGTTTTTATAAGTGCTTGAAGGAGGAAGACATCCAAGAATAAATTAATGTTGTTTTTCTTTCTTTTTTTTTAAGAAATAAGAATTATTTATTAAGTTATTTTTCACAGTTATTATTTATGAGCAAATGCTAGGAAACAAACCCTCTGTAGGTATAAATCTGTGCAGTTTAGCTGAGAACAGAGTGTACGTATTGATTTATAATGACCCTAAGAACTGAGGCAAAATTTGAGATGAGTATTTAGTAAGAAAATGTAAGTACAGTGTCATGAAAAAAATGTAAAGAACCATTATGTTTAAACCGAACTTCCAAAATAAATGGAAAAACAGAGACCACTATGATTAAGAAAGAAAAATGTTAAAAATTGAAATTTTAGTGATGCAAGGATTATCATCAGTACTACTGCAGCCTTTTCCCATTTCAAACATTTGGGATCAAAGGAAAAGACAAAACTAGAAGATCTTAAGGTTGCGATATTGTGTTTTTTCTTTGTTTTGTGTGTGTGTGTAAGTTTTTCTTTTAAAGACATTTTAGATCACAATATACACTAAGTATTAGTGGTCTCTGGAATTACTATTCTGAAATTTACTCAAACATTAGGAGTCTTACTGCAGAGCACTCTGCAGATCCTAGACCATAGGAAAACATGAGAATAAAATCCAAGGGTTCTATATACTGGAAGGAAATCTGGAAGGAAATCTCCTTTTTCTCAAATAAGAAAACAGGGAGGTGCTGTTGTTTGCAGGGCTAAATTCAGGTTGTGCCGTCCACAAAAGCACAATGAGCTGGACTCTGCTGGAAGGAAGCACAGGGAAACATTTTGACAGATGATCCCAAGACCAGATTAAAGGTCAGGCTGGACAGGGCTTTGAACAATCTGATCTAATGGGAGGTGTCCTTGCAAACAGTGGGAGTTGGAAAAAGATGATCTGTATGGTCCCTTCTAATATAAACTATTTATAATTCTATGATCTCAGCTGGGCACAGGGATTGGCTACACAGTCCTAAAGGACTGATACCAAGAACCTTTCAGGAGAGTGTAGGTACACAAGGGGAAATCTAAGCACACATATTGCTTAAGTATCCACATTTTTAATTAGCAAGTGATGCTGATTAGGAAAGTCATCTGGGGAAGTGAAGAAGGGCTGGTGAGAACTGCGGAGTCCAGAAGGAAAAGTTATGAGTAGAAAATAATTGTAAATTGGAAATATAGAGGAGAAGAAAGCCAGAAAGAAGAAACAAAGTCCCTGTGCCAGAGAATGTGGCTAAGGAGAGAGATCAAGTGTGGGAAAGAGACAGGAATGCTCCTGGCATCAATTTAGTGAGCATAAAAATGAAACCATATTTTGGATGAATGGGCAGAAAGATATGTATTCACCAGGGGTTCATCTCTTCTGAAAGATTAAAATGGAGTTGGCAAGGCCAGAATTTCACTCATTTTAATGCTGGTAATATTTAGAACTTGAATGATTAGAGCTAATCTTGCAAGTTTCTCACAATCTGAATTTCTGAAAGTCACTAACAAAACCGATGTATAAATTCTCTGTTTGTTATTAATAAATGTCTGTATCATGAAGTTCTTAAGAAAAATATCTATTTAATATGTTTATACAGAAACCATAATAACAGAATGTTGCACAATCTGCTTACTACTCTCTTGGCCAGAGCTAATAAAAACTGCTTGATGAAATGGTTCAGTTTCTAGCAGTACAACTCTGGTGCCTATTCCATATTAAGAACTGTAAAGGTTTCCTTCCATTCTGCTACAGATATCTTAGAGAGCTCTTCCATCCTTAATGATTATATGATTCTATTCTATATGAGCAGCATGGTAACAGAGGTATAACCACTCAGTGTTTTAATCTCTTGGATGGCAAAGGAGAGATTTACAGAGTAAGAGGTGCTTTTTGCAGTCTTCTATCCCTGAAGTCATTTCCAGACAGGAAAAACCAAGGATGATTATATCATTATTCATACTACTTATAGGTGTAACTTCCTCTTCCTTCAGTATCTGGAGGTTATATATTTTGGTCATTCCTTTCTTAGGAGGAAGGAACTGAAGTAATCCCCTGCAATGACAACATCAATAATCTTGGTCTATCGTCTCTAAAACAAAACGAAGGACAGAAGCTGTTAAGATGCATCCCAGATGTCTGCACACATCTGAAAAGAAAGTCCTATTTACCTATTATTGTTAACAAAATCATTTTTTAAAGGTGAATGTTTTGTTATAAATTGTCGAACAGGTATTAGGCTTCTAAATTTTTGTGTTGTATGTGTCCAGTTAAAAGGTAATAAATGTTATCATAATTGTGCCAACCTTGCATATTCATCTGCTTTCTCATGTGTATGTCATAGCATTGGTGCAAACACTGTTCAAAGTTAGTGGAAATATATCCACTTCAGTCTATCTATCAGGCTTAAGTCTAGACCTAGAGATTCCAATGACAAAATTCACATCCAAGTCCCATTGTACTGAATAATATGTACAGGTTTAAGTAACCCCATAAATATAACGTGGAACAGGAATTACATTTTCGTCCCACATTGCACAACTACTAAATATGTGTGTGCTTGTGTGCGCAAATGTGGAATTTAATTAACCCTCAGCAAGCTCTCCAAGTGTCCAGAATAAAGACAGAAAAATAGCCTGACTTTCAATGTATGTGGCAGTGACTTGAGGTGATAAAAGATTTAGAAGTAAACAAGAATCAGAACATAGCTAACCACAGTCACAAGGCCCATTACAAACCACTGTAATTTGTATGTCAGAGAGTTAACTGTTCTGAGTGTGATGCCAAGATTGTTTCTGGTTTTGTTTAGAGTTGTTTTGGTTGTCTTCACACAGCACTGCAGTCCAGGGTGTAATCCAATCCACAGCCCCTGTGTAGAAGTGCTTAGAATCATAGGAAAACCACACAAAGTGCAGAGGAAACAAGAAAATGTCAATATGTTAGATGATTTTATCATTTTTCTGTCAATTATTAGCTGGACACATATTTTGCACTGCAACAGTAATAAATGTACATAAAAAATTGGGATTGATAGTAAAATAAACATGTTCCCAACAAGCAAAGATCTGATGCATGGCATAAGTGTGCGGCTTTTACAGAAATATTTTAACTGTAGATCATTCTGACAGCAGCCTCCAGGCTTCCATATTTCCCTGAGTTGCACAAAATAATAAAATAATAAAATTAATGATTGCCGCTATCTTAAATGAGACTATATAAATGAACTTAACTAATGTGAGTATAGTTCTACAATCACATTAGAAAATCTAGAACTGAAATATAAAGGACAAGATTTTAAGATTAATGAAAAAAATAACAAACCTCCCACAAAAATCAATTTATAATGCCACATCTCTTCATTATGTTCAAAGTTCCATTTCTCATTAATTAAATTTTTAGTGCTCTCAATCTGTGCAATGATGTCAGATCATCAAAGTCAGAGAAGGGTCTCTTATTTATGACACCATCAAACAGGAAACACACCACCGCTTACTAGCCAGATTGCTCACAAAATTAGTGGGCTCTGAAGATGTTTCTCATAAGAAACAAACTCTCATGTTACACCCCATTTTCACTCCCCACTATGTCAGTGCATCTCCCCATTTTCTCCATTTAACACCTCCAGACTCATTACATTGCAATAATTAAAAAATTACCAAAAAGGGACTGCTAGCTGAAGGCAAAAATCTTTAATTTCTGGCACCACATTGCAAGTTAAAGTTGCAGAGCATTACAATTCATTTGGGGAAAGCAATCAAGCTAATAAAATTTAAATGTTTCAAATGTTTATCATAGACATCTTGACATCAATCTGGTTTCTTGTGTGAATTTTAAATCAAGCTGAAGAGACTATTTCATTATATAGCAAGAAGGGAGGGGAAGAAGAAACTAGAGGAGCAAAAGATGTAACCAAAATGTTCAGGAGTAGGAGCAAACCCAAACAGCATTAATTCAGATGCACTCTGCAAAACAGTGGCAGACAAGATTGTGCATAGGCTTATTATGTAATAGCTCCATTCTTCAACTGTGGACGCTGACCAGCCAAATTTGAGTATCATCAGCTTACATTCTTTTCTATAGTCACTTAAGTGCTTTTTGGTTGGAACCCCATTCATCAAGAAAGTTAGCTCCACTGAGAACAGAGGAAACATGCACTATTACTCCTTGAGTGCTGATCCTCATGAGGGAATAGTGGTAAGAAGGAAGTTTTGGTAAGCTTTTCCCTCAAACACCCCTCTGCTCTAAGTAGCTGCAGCTGCAGTAGGCTCTGATCCAATGCGGTCCAGAAACTAAAACAGGGAACATAAAAAAAAAAACCAACTTTTTTTTCTGTAAAGAAAAGGAACTGATTCAATAGGCAGTAAGCTGAAGTAGAACTCAGAGAACTGTGTTACACAAATACAAAGATCATATATGAAGGGAAGTATTTACTAGCTGAACTTACCATCATAACTAATAGTCTTTACAGACCGTACTGTGCTGTTTTGGCTCCATTTTTTGTAGTAACTTGTGGGTTAGTCTCCGTGGTAAGTAGAGAGAGAGCCTGCTGTAACACGAAGGGACCTTGGTTTCAGACTTGGCAGCTAGAAACTGCAACATCTAGGCAAAAATGTGAAGATTTAGTAATAATCAGAATTGCACAACTTACGGTTTTCTCAAAGCTTGCCATTTCATTGAAAGAAAATGTTTTTTCTTTCCTAAAAATATAACATGCAGTGTAAACTATTGTTATGCCAATCCCTTCACCCAGATTCATCTAAAAAAGTCTTCTTCCAACTGCAGCTAAAGGTGAGATAACTACCGTGGCTCAGAAAATTGATCGTTTCTAGCAAGGCCGTGTGAGAATGTGGGAAGTAGGGAGTATTCTGATTTTTTTAAACAAGTACAAAAAAACCACAGCTGAAGGCAACATACTTTTGAAAAATCTTGTTTACACCTACTCTTTTTGCAAAGAGAGTTCTTCCTTTATTCCCTTTTCAAAATATAATTTTCTATCACAAGCCATTGATATCAAATATTTTTCATATTCATCCTATAAATTTTTTGTTGATTTAGGATCTCTTCCTTTGTAGCAAGGGCCATTAAAGAGGGTCCTTGAGATGAGAACTGGTAGTAATCAATCTCAAGTTTTTACTAATGTCCATTTTCACAAAGATCTAGCTGATGGTGATGATGGAGTCTACACATCTACGTACTTCTTATTCAGCTCCAGAAACTTCTGCTTTTGGTGTTTCCTCTTCTATCCTTACAATTAGTTCCCATTCTTTCTGAAATCCATGGTGAACTGAGAGTCAGTTCAGCAGGAAACTCATTATTTTATCGTTTTTATATAAAGGATGGGGGGTTTTTTTGTCTTTTTTTTCCCTCTCTCTCTCTCTCTCTCTCTCTGTTATATATATATGTATATATATATATATATATATGTATATATAAATATATATATAGTATATAGCTAAACTGTCTCTTTTTGCAAATTCAGATCACTGCAGCTGGAGTACGGAGTTAGAACCAGCAAATGGTAGAATTCTGGAAATGTCATACAGATTAACTTAAAAGCGATGTTGTTGCAGCTTCATGCTCCTTCTTCAAGTGCTCTGAATGAAATGTCTAAAACAGCTTCAGTTAGACTAAACATTCTATTCCCGGTCCTGAGGCTGCATATTGCTATCTAAGTAGGTGCTGCAGCTCGGCTGAAGAAGACATGTTAAGAATGCATAGTCCTCTTATGATTAGCTGAGGAATAAATGTTTTAGTGTAACAGGGCTTGGAGAGTATTAACATTCCTAAGTGGATTTATTTTTTCTGTGTTAGGCATTTGGAACTTTTATGTCAATCTCCACGGTTTATAAAGAAAAATAAGGGAGATTATTTATTCTTTAAGAAACATCGAGTGTGACAAGCTGACTCATAAGTTCAATCACCAATGAATTGCATCCCTTACTAATAAATAATCAAAGCTGGACAACGCTAGTGACACAACTATAACTCTAGTTAATTAGGCACAGTGGTGAAAAATGCTAGTATGGTGGACATTGTAGTGCATCCTAAAATAAATTCATCATGTTATGTCACCAACTCACTTATGGGATAAAGAAATACTATAGAGAATTATACAGAAGAATTGCTAAGAGAGGGTGAAGGTAGACCTAATTAACACGTTTGAAAAGATACACTCTGTTTTATGTATTTTGAACATATGTTGCTAATTCAAAAACAGTAAAATGATTAGTCAGTTTAAATACAATGGCACAAAATAAGTATAGTTTTGTTTTAAAGAGTCATATGAAGATTTCTCCAGGTTAGATGAATCCCTAGGGTACAAGCCTGTTTTATTCTCTTCTGACATTTATTAGCGTATGAATGTGCCAAGACATAGGCAGGATGCTTCTGTAACAGAGTCTAACCAGATATACTAAAACATTTTAAAATAATTGCCTGTATGTTTCACTCACAGTTTTAAACAGACTCTGTGATGCAGAAGATTTCACTACATAACATCATTTACCCTCTTTCCAGACTGGAATTTAGCTTGTTTTGAAAATTAAAAATTCTAGGAAAGCTTTCAGGCTAACTTATGATGCTTTAGAAACTGGATGGATTTTTTTTGTGTTTCTACCCTCTTGAGATATGTTTTGCTTTTATTCAACTCAGCATGTTTTCATCATGATGTACAATGCTGTAGAAGTTACTGCAATATGCTTTAAAACATTAGCAGAGCAATAAAATGAATGAATGAATGAATAAATAAATAAATAAAAACACATAAAAAAACACAACAGAAATACAAAAAAATTAATTATAATTGTGATTAACAGTAAAAGGAAGAATTAGGTAGGAGTAATGAAGCTTATTATGATAAGTCGAAAGGAATAGCTAAAAGATGATAAAAAGGTGACTAAAAGAGTTCCAACTGCTACAAGAAATAATACAATTTAGAGAATATGCTGAAGGTACAAAGGATATGTATGCTATCTGTCATGAAAGATTTGAGAAAAGTGAAAGGAAGCCTGTACAGCTAAATAACAGCGCTAAGAAAAAGTACTAAAGGCAAGAAGGTATGTTGGAAACAGTTGAAGTGGTATCCAAATATGGAAACAAGAGAGGACAAAACTTTGGCAGGTTAAAAATAAAAATGCAGTGAGACAAATCAGAAAACCACTTAAGGAACTTTTACAGAAAAACAACAATCTATATATTTTTTAAACAGGAGTAGTCTGTCATGGAATCCAAAGAGCCAGAAAACAGACAGATGATAAAAGGAGCACTCAGGGAACACAGGGTGATGAAAATAAATAAACAAACAAATAAAATTCCTGTGATGTACACTTAAAACTTCTCAGTCCAGAAAGACTTTATTACAAGAGCTGTCTCACATTTAAGTGTTGGTAGAAAAGTCAATGGAAAAAGCAGATAAAGTGAATGGCAACAAGTAGCTAGGACCAGACAAAATTCACCATGAAACTCAATAAAACATAACTTGGCTATTATTTGTGACACGCAGCCTTTCATTCAGAAGTGCCCAGATGACAGAGGATTGGAAGGGGACTAATGCAATGCCAGCATTTAAAATGAGTTTCAGGACAGTCCCAATGAGTTAGAGACTAGAAATACTACCAGAAATACTACCATCTGCCCTGGACAAACTGGTGGTAACTACCATAAAGAACAGAATCAGTGGACAAATATAAGATATTGCATATGAGCTCAAGGCAGTTATGAGAAACGGAGGCTTTGGCTTGCAAGCTTCCCAGCATTCTTTGTAAGAGACAACAACCTTGTTCAAGGAGAAACAGGTGTTTCAGACTACCTGGATTTCATCCAAGAAGGTACTTCATCAGAAGGTCTTGTGGACATATAGAAAAAGAGAGGTTTTTTTTGTATGTTTGTTTTTTTCCATGAATTAAATGTAGGGTTAAGATAGGAAATGCTGGATAAGCATAAATTTGATTCCTGGAAGAATGTCTCCAGGTGCCAGTACTAGAGCCACACTTTTCAAAATTTTAGAAAAGCATGAGGCAATAGTTTCCTGCAAATATTACATTATTTGAGATCAGAAAAATTTAGAGTCAGCTCTGAAGCACCAAAGGAAAATGTGAGACATTATGACTAGATGTTAAAATGGTAGATAAGTTTCAGTGAAAATCAATGTAAATTCTGCACAAGAGAAAATAAAATTGCTAATGGACTCTAATCAAAACCCCACAGGAATGAATTAAAGGATAATAACAGATGTTTCTATGTCCAATACTCAGTAACTTAGAAGAGTAAACAGTGTAACAACATAGTAAGAAAGGAATACAGAAGAACCAGAGAACATCATTAGGCCACTGAATAGACTGTACCGTTCCTTCCTTTAGAAGAAGTGGAAGTCATCAAACAAAGCTAGTGATTGTCTGGATCAAAACAAACAAAATGCAATGTAGCTGAGCTATAAGACCTTTTGCTGCAAAATGTTTATGGAGTTAAAGAAACTGAAAGTGATTATTGAGTATTAAGAAATAATAATAAAATCACAATCCTGAAGAAATTTAATTACTGAGACAAAAAGCGACGGAAGCCAGGATAGTATTCCAGGGAAGTAATAGTGCAGGCTCACTCTACCTCTGTATTTGTTAGAATGGAGAAAAGAAAACTTAGAGGGGACACAGTAGCAATATTCCAATGCTTGAGACCACTGAGAAGATGGAGGTTGGATTAGAGATCTCCTGAGGTACCTCCCAGGCCAAATAATTTTGTAGTTCAGTAGTCCTTGGCAATGCTGAGGATAGGCTACTAGGCTAACTGTGCTTTTGTCTAAACCAGTACTCCCAATCTCATTTTATATACATGCTGACATTAGAATGGGCTGTTAGAAACTCAAGATCAAAGTCAAGGTCATGTAAAAACTCACTATCTGCAAGCTGAACAAAGTCAAGTATCCCTTATATTTGAATCTTCAACAAATAATTGCCTTTCTGAGTTGTACATTCATGCTTTCAAAAAGAAAAAAAATATGAAAGTCCTCAGAAATTTAAGTACCATCTCTGAAAAGATGGTGAGAAACTCGACATCAAGAAGAAATTAATTTGTGAACTCAATATGTCTCTTTTTAGTAAACAAAGAAGTCTGCAGTATAATCGTCAGTTTAACAGCCAACCACAGGACTGATGTATTGCAAATAGAAATGATAATATGAAAACGGACAATTATTTGTTTGAAACTACTTTGATGGGTTATCACTCTAAAAAGAGCAAGAAAGGAAAGGAGTGAAAACAACAAAATAATGACAAAAAACTTACACTATATTTAATTCAGGAATTCTGTGGCTTTGATCTCTTGGGAAGGAGGAAAGTAAAGTAGCAAAATACATACTCAGTGAAATAAACCTTATCAAATGCACAATTATGCAGAAACACACACACACAAAAAAAGAAAAAAAGGAGGAACAATCCCTATAATTCTGATTCTGTGATTTTGCTTCATTTGGTATAAATGAAGCAGAAAATAATCATACAAATTGCAAGACAAAAAGGACATCAGAAAAAATTACAGAAGTACGCAGGGCAAGAAGCCAAAAATTGTTAAGACATTAAGACGTAACAGTGAGGAGAGCTGGATAAGAATAGCAGAAGTGCAGAAAGACAAAGCAGCAAGAAATTAATGGAAAGCCAACAGAGGATTGCCTGAGTTTGAATTTCATAACTCACAATCCTACAGAAAACTCTGCAGAGTAGAAGTTGTCATGAACAACTACTCAAAACTGTACGAGCCAAAAATTGATCCTATCTTTCAAGATTTTGGCCATTTTGTACAGAAAGAGAACCTCATCAGACTTGCTGCCAGTGAGGCACAGTGAGTGAGATGTATCTGGTTTGGTTGCTCTTGAACAGTCACCTCCACACAGTAGCCTGGTCTGGTGAGCATCCAGGAAGACAGAAACTATATAACTGATTTGTCTTTGGGGCCTTTGAGGTTGCACTGCCTGCATACCATCCTCAGGAGAAACTACAATGTAATTGGGTAATCTGGTAGGGATCAGGAAGCATTTTGCATTTGTCATGAAGAACATATGGTAGCATATGCCACATTACAGCAGAAAGTAGATATTTCTGCATACATGTATGGCTCCTACTGGAATGTCACACAACGTGTTGCATGGCAGCACTGCATTGAGTTTCTGCAGCCCAATGACAGACTGAGGAGGGAACTCTGATACAATGACTCCATTAAAATACAATGGTTTTCATCTTGTTTGTACCTGCAGCACTATTAATTATGCTGTTGGTTTTTTTTTTGTCCATTTCTTTGTGGTGTTCAGATCCATGAGTACGAATCAGTATTATGTGACTTACTACCAAGGCATCTTAAATACCTCCTTGGCATATATGAAATTACCTATTAAATTGTTTTAAAATGAAGAATATTAAGATATTCTGTAAATTCATTGATTTTCCTTCCTATACATAAATGTAAAGTGTATGGTAATGTAAACACTGTGACACTCTTGTTTAGGAAAAAGAAGATGTTTCTGATCTCATCAGAATCAGGTAAACGCAGCACTTTTATTCCTTACCCTTTCTAAGCTCTTTAATGACATTTAAAAATGCAGGAATTCTTTTCACAAATATACGTCAACATTTGTATACCAGGTTTGTATTTACTTCTTCTCTGTGCTAGTTAGAAGCAACTATCTTTCTTAAAAGTTCTTTCGAAAACAAGATTTACAAAATCTATCAAATCTTGAGTTTCTATGAAAATCATTTCTATACAAAAGAATATTAGACAAAGTACTAAGCTGTTCTATTTAAATGCTATATAGTTCTGTTTTTATAATGCAATTTCTCTGAAATACTTCTATCCATACAGTGAAAACTGAAAACTTGCTAGTTCTTGCCTAGAACTCTTATTGAGAATGAAAGTGCGTAAGGTGTACTACTCCAGCAGTTTGACCTACATTGTTAGATTGGCCCTAATGAATACCCATTTCTAGGAGCTGCTGCAATCACTCTCACTGATGTACGCATGTCAACGGCATCTCTGGAATTCAAAGTAAAAGAAAATATTCACCCTAACCTAAAGTGATACCTTATCTGTAGGAAACTTATACTTCAGCTTTAATTTTGCAATGACTAGGCAAGTAATGGAGAATGTTAGGAGTGAATTCACCAGCTGCTTCATAAACTGAAAAATTATATTGCATTGGATAAATCAGCCCAGCTAAGGTTCAAAACAGAAAGCAATAATCTGCAGGAATACATCTCTCTTGCTTTCAGTCAGTTAGGTGTTCTTAAATAGCATTCCTATTTTCATGTTCATTTTATAAAAAAAAAAAAATATCTGCTAAAGCAAAAAATTATGAAACACGTAAAAATGTATTTATCTCAACTGATCAAATGTTCTAGGAATATGATTGACTTATTTTCATTGAAATACATTACAAAAGGCTCATGATTCTCTGATTTTCAATTATCTGTGTACTCGTTGTGCAGAAGATCCATTTATAGGAAACAGAATTTCTTGGGCTATGACCAAGTCACTAGTTGATATTTTATGCCATATATGACAAACTATGTTATGTTATATTTATATTTTATACATATGTTATATTTGTTATATTATGCTCTCATTTCACTATTTGCAGTCTTAATGAAGAATATAAAAAATATTATATAAATATATATACTTTATAAGTTATCAGATATAACATTATTATTATTATTATTATTATTATTAAGGTATCAGATATAACATAAGGTATCAGATATAAGATAAAATATAACATAGAATATATAATATCTAATATGTAAAATAATATATATAATTATAAGTATTACATAAAACAGATCCAACAGAAGAGAAACTTCAAATACAACAAACACTGGATAATTAAATACTAATAGTATAGTATGAAAAATAAGCAGGAAGACTATGAAAGCATCAATAATTCATTCACTGCATACAACATAAAAATCAAATAAGAAGAAAAACAGAAATTCATGTTAAAAAGTAAAGGGTAAGTTTATTCTTTCCATCTCAGGATGCATTTTTTAATTATTTTTTTTAGGTCTTTCATGGATATGCAATCAGAATATTATAAAAATACTGTGAGAAATTTCATTTGTTCTATATGTTTAATATATTTATATAAAATTAAATATTATTTCATTCTATATAGGGATAGAAAAATACATTATTCCTGTTACTGTTCTGGACAGACTCATTAGAATCAGAAGACAAGTAGAGCCTGATTATCAGTCAATAAAAACATTGTCTTAGAACTTCTTGTCTTCTATACTCTGTAACACAGATTTCTTCACTTTCATCAGTCAGCACAACCAATAAAGAAGATTCAAAAAGTACATGTTTCTGCTTCTGCCTCTGAGCTTTTTACGCCCACTGGCAAGTTCAAGAACTGATCAAAGTTTGAATTCCAATATTGCAGTGAAGGGAGAGTGTCTAAAAATGCATGCTTTGTGCAGTGCTTTATGCTTCCCAGGAAACGATGGCATGAAACTCATATTCCCACCAAACAACTCCTTAAAATATAAGCCTCCAGGTGTTCCCATACACATAATCTACCATAGGCTGTTTTGCCTTTCCTCCTTCTAGCTCCGGGCTAGTTTTATGGAAAGTTGTAGCTGGCTATAAATCTCTCTTCAGGCACGTAAGGCTACATCTACATTAACACATAACAAGTAAAAGTAGATTGAAAGATTAAAGTTGCTGTTGGCCCTACATCCACATTATTTCAGGGGTACTCTTCCAGACTGGATCTAGTTTGATGCTTTGAACTGAACATTCCCATTATGATCAAGATTCAGCTGCTCAAAGGAACAGTCAGTGATTTGGATCCCCAAGAAAAGTTTGTGTACATCTGTCAGGTCACGTAGAAAAGCTTCAGGTTTAGTTTCAGACATGAACAACCAATAGCATACACAAAACCTACTCTATAAATCAAGAAAATGTGCCCTCAGTGAGGATGACCAAGGGGATAGTTTGTATATTACTGCACTGAATCAACACATTCATACTCATGAAGCCTATATCCAACATAGCAGTGGCTGTGGTCCTTTCATCTGTCTGAGAATAACATACAATTGCAGTCAGTAAAAACCTAGCTCAGAACCTTAGCTGTGCAGGCAAAACTGAATTCTATCCTCATCTTCAGATAAGTAAAATTTGCTTTCACACAGAAATGGGCTTATTCCATAGACCCTATCCTTCTAGAGGGTAGAAACAAAATCCTGCAGAAAATTTTTGTATAGTTGCAATGCAGCCATCTGTAGAGGAGATGAAGGGAAGAGGATTTATGGCCCTTATGACCACCTGGCTTTCCATATCTCTTGTTCCTCCTTGCATTACTGGAGATCCTCATTATTTGTACTGCCTCCCCATAAGTATGAGGAGATAGACAAGTGAAAGATCATCCCTGAAAGCAGCAGGGCTATGGCTGCCTGTTACTGGAATAGTCTTTTGATCCTGTGTAGGAGGGCAATGCCTAGATAATTACTCCACTTTTGCAAGCCATGATATTTAATTCCTATTTGCACTGGGTGCCCATGGCTAAAACAACTGGAAATGTGTTTCCTGTTCTCCTTAACCTACTGTTCCAAATCAGTGTTTCTTGGACTACAGAAATCACCTTGCAGAGGTACGTCTGTGTTTTGGAAACAAGGCTCTGGAAGAATGAATGCAGGCTACAACTGATCCTGCCTAGGCAGGATTGACTTGGAAATTGGCAGGACAACTAAATGGCAGAACAAAGTAATGAAGTGAAAACCCCAAATCTCCACATTATGCAACTAAATTTGTGTTAATGGGCAATAAAAATTATGAGACACACATCATTGCCAATGTCAAGGAACACAGACAGGTGATAAAAGCCAGCTGTGAGAAAAATTGGAAGATGATGGAAGGAAAACAAGGGGAGTGAAAGCTAGTATGGCTGTAGAGCAATTGTGTTTCTCAGGTTGCCTAACACAATTATACAAACTTACAACTAATAATGCATCTTTCTTCAGGTCAGCTGTCCTAATGTTTTTCACTCATGGCCTTATTTAGCTAGTAATAAGACAAACACTGATATTTCTTGCTCAGTATTTAACTTCCTCTATTTCCTTTTGCAAAGTTAGCTTAGCACTTAAGGTCTAACCTTGGCTAAAATGAAATTGGAGAACGCCTCAGAAAAAAAAAAAAAAAGAAGTGAGAATGCTATTAATCCTGTCAAAGTGCTCAACACTGGACTAAACTATTTTTAAAGCACTTGTTTAAATTTTAAAGCAGTAAGGGATCAAGAACAAACGCAGGCATTTCTTGTCTTCTTTGTAAGTAATTTTAAAGGTCAAGAACAGTTTTATGGTCCCTGAAAAAGTCCTTTATTTTCCTTTCTTCCTTTTTTTTTTTTTTAAAGTTAAAAACAAGCCAGATAATCAGCTAATGTAAATTAGCAGAGCTCTATCATTGTCAATACAGGAGGCCAATTTACACTGGCTGAGGTTCTTGCTGCAGTTTTGTAAAAATCTAAGGGAAAAAGATTACAGTATTTTAAAGAAATATATCTTGAA
Source organism: Lagopus leucura (assembly GCF_019238085.1). Taxonomy (NCBI): domain Eukaryota; kingdom Metazoa; phylum Chordata; class Aves; order Galliformes; family Phasianidae; genus Lagopus; species Lagopus leucura. Next base: position 5,106,030 of record NW_024962335.1, on the reverse strand, counting down.
AGAGGAGATGCAAATTTCCCTGTGTGAGTCTCTGCCAGAAGGAATGAACTCCTAGGTGCCATAAATCAAGACAATGAAAACTGGCAGTTAAAGTCTAGTTTTTTTCTTTAGGTTTGCAATGGAAAGACAGACTGGGTGTGCATCTAAGTACGAGTTCTCTACTGAGAGAAAAGAGCATTATAACTTCAGGAAGCTGTTCCATTAAACCCAATATATGGTCTAATTTAACAGTTATTAGAAAAAAAATCTTAATATCTCTGACTTGATAGCTCTCCCAGAGAATTAAATTTTTGAAATCCTAATAGTAACCCTTGGACAGAATTCAGTCAGCAGCTTGGAGTTCTTGAAAACTAAATCAGGAGTTTCCAACAGCTGAATTCAGAAGATGACACTAATTACCTTCATCAAAAGAATGTACAAAATGTTTCTTCTGGAGTACCAGAGAGGACGTTTGTGAGAGTTCCTTTTTTTATAAAGTTATATTTTACATATGAAATTTTTCTTACTGATTCTTGTCATGAAGAAGAAAGGGAGTGGAGTGATTTTATAGAGCTTTCCTTCTAGACTTGCAGCTGGTACAGATCCAAAAGCTGATTAAGACACCTGAACCAGAGGATGGTCAAATCAATGATATACTTGACCCCTTAAGGAAACAAAATCAGTATTACTAGCCTCATCCTGCTTCCATGGAAGTCAAGGAAATTAACTTTTAATAGGAAAACTAATTTTTCTTGCTAGTCCTTAACTGAATATCTTTTATTGATGTCAGTAGGTACTGTTTAACTTAAAATTCCTCATGAATAAAGCATCTTGAAAGACTGGGTAAAAACGAAATAAGTAGCTCCTTATGAAATTTTGCTATTAAAATCAGGCTTTTAATCATTTTCCCAGTGCTTCACAAGAAGGTATTTGCAGATCTAGGAGGATTTCTGAGTCCATCTTTTACAGTCTGTGCTGTAATCAGTGTGGAGTTTAAAGAGCATATTCATGTGAGAACACTTCATTTTCTAAGTATGGACAACTGGTATGATCAGGTGGTTACTTTTCAAAGTGAGCTTCTGAAAAGGCATGATTCCTCTCAGCAGGTCTTGTAGGCTTAAGTCACAAGGGACATGTTTTTCTTCACTGTTACCTATTTTAGTGCAAGCAGATAACAGTTAAGTCATAAAAAGCTTTTAACTTACTTCTGTATCAGAAATGTCTTATAAACACACATCAAGGATCTAACAAAATAAATGCTTATGGGAGTACTTTTAACAGAGGCATACTTACGTAAAGATCACTCCTAACTAACTTAAGCTAAAAAGAGCAGAGACAAATACCCACTATGCAAATATGGTGGTCTGAGAGGTTTCTAATTCCACACTGAGCATCAAAAAGGGCCACAAATTACGATGGTCCATACCTTCCATATAACTTGGCTTTCCTGGTGGATAACCATTCTGAAGCATAAGATGCAAAGACTGGGTACTGGGAATTAGTTCACCACATTATAAGCTCTCATCTGAAATCTTAAAAGTAACAGTTTTTATTAGATTGCATCTCTAAAAATTCAAGCAGTTTCTACATAAGGAGAAAAAATCCAAACACATAAATATCAACACACAGTCTAGACTTCCAGCATACTGATTCTTTTGATCTTTTGCAAAGAACACACTGAACTTCTTCCATGCTCAGAAGCTGTTTCAAACTGTGTTTAACACTCAAAACAGTTTCTCTCTTTTGGTGTGATTTTGTTATCATATTCCATTACACAACATCCAGTGTGGTAAAGTGTTGCTTATTTCAAAACTTATAAAATGATGAGGTTTTGATTTGCTTCCAGAAGATTCCCTTTCCAAGGCAACTATCCTCCTCTCTTTATTCTGTTCAAAAAAGCTAATAAATCAATGTGATAATTAACATGCTTTTTTTTTTTTCTTTTTTTCTTTTTTTTGGTGATGATATTTAGACACTGTATTAAATATTGTAATTCTACATACAGAGAAGGAAACTTCGTTCTGGGTGAAGCATCTTTATAATCTCTGCTTCCTTAAAAAACACAAATATGCATTGTCACTATATAAGGAACCTCCAGTAAAACAAAGCTTCAGTTATCTTTTTAAAACAGTGGCAGAGATTACAGCTGTTCTGGTATGCATTGTCCAGTCTACGAAATACTCAAACCAATACTACCCTGCTTTCATTAAAAGATTTTTGTGAGGCAAATGGAAGCATTGAGAATTTGAGGAAATACCAAATTAATGGTTAGTTTGTTGTTGTGCAACTTACAACTTACGTCTTAATGCAGCACGACATGTATTAAATGAAGGTGGATATGTAATAAGGCACAGTTCTACAAGTGCATCTATGGAGCAAAGAGATGTGCTCTCATGTTGTTCATTCTATAAAATTAATCAGACGCATTGACGTAGTTTCAACAGACGAGTATATGAACCTTTTATTAAATTCTGGAATATTCATACAGTATAATCTAATGGTCTAATGAACAGTCTTTCTGCAGATAATTCCCCATGATTTTTAAAAGAGGAGGGTAATTTCCCACTTCTAAGTGGGAAATCCAGGAAAAACCCCCTTAATTCAATTCTTCAGCATAAGCATAGACCTGAGCTTGAGCTGCTAGTCTCATTTGAATAGCTAGCAGCCAAGGCTGGCTTCCATTCCTCAGCAGAAAATGAGGCACCACCATTCCAGAAAGCCAAGTCCATCCTGCCTCCTTTCCTTTCCCATCATTAAAAGGCTGTGCTGTAACTATAAAGCAGAGACAGTGTGCTCATCTTTCTTCTTCACTCTCCACTTCTGCTGTGATGGCTCTAAAAGCTTTAGGGCATTCAGTTCTACAAGTACCTCTATGGAGCAAAGAGATGTGCTCTCATGTTGTTCACGCTCAGTTAATATTTTAGCAGAAGCCACAGAGAAGAAATTGCATTTTTTGCTATTTTTATTTTAAACTCAAAGCAATATTCATGGGACAAAGGAAAAAAAAATTCTAGCCTCAATTGTTTACTTATAACAGCCCTAGAGGAGGTATTAGAACACTTAATACAGATACAAGGAAAATGGAACACACTAGGCAACCAGGCTGTTTCCAGCTCCCTGTATAATTACTATAAACCTGTTTCTACTCATCCTGTAGATATTCTTTATGTCCGGAGACAGAGTGGAGCCTCCTTCCAGTATGCAAGTTTCCCTTGTATATAATTCCTTTTCTGCCAAGTAAGAAACCTAAAGACCTAAAGTGGTTACAAGACGTGTATGTGGGCCCAGAATTCCACAAATGAATGCTGCCATTTGTCTCTTCCTAATTACCATGAATTCTTCCTTTGTGTATTCAATGGAGATGGGATTAACGCAGCTATTCTGTTTAGAAATCAAACCTCAGCATCGTCACTTGCAGTGCTGTTGTAGCTAAATTTATGGTATCTTATCTTGCAGAAGAATCTCTGCTGTGTTCCAAGCCCATTTGCTAATGTCAGCATAGCTATTGAAATAGCACAAGTTCATTATATTGTTATTATACATACAGCATAGCAAAAAGCCAAACAGAAGGTCAAACTCTGATCATGTGACTATGTATATAAATCAAGACAATTTCCACCAAGTGAAATGAAATTGCTGGAATAGTTAGCTAAAGAGAAAATTTATTATTGTGGCACACACTGAAACACTGATTATAAATAATTACACAGACACATACAAAGGGTAGAATAGATAATATTGTACCTTTGCAGGCTTGGATTTAAAACAACAAAAAAAACAAAAAACACACAAATGGGAAAAATCAAGAATACACAGGGATTTCCCATTACTTTACCATGCAATACATTATGGAGTCTAAACTACTTGAAATAAGATCTTCAAAGGAATATTTCAATAAGGAACTCATTAGTTTTGCAACCTTTTCACCACTCCACTTATCTCAGGAAAATTCAATTGTGAAAATAGATTTCTTAAAATTGGCTGCAGACATTTTCAATCCCCTTGATCTACAGTTAGTGTAGGCTTTGTAAAATATGCAGAAATGAAACCTGTTATTAAAACTGTCCTATCACACTTCTCCCCACACCAGAGAAAGAATCATTTTCCAACATCATTCTTAGTTCTTCTGTTTCTTAGAGCACTGAAACAGGCAGAGCTGCATGAAATTACCTGAATGAGTCTGAAAGATCCAAAGAATCAAACACTTTCTCTTTCAAACAAATCTTTCAAACATTTTCTCCTCCAGAGAAAATGAAAACAGAAAGAAAGGGTTTTAGACTGCTGAGGATCTAGCCTGTGCCATGGCCATTGGCAAGGGGTCATTTTTTGTTATTAGAAATGTACACTTTGAAATGCCACTTGTTTCCAGCATAATTCTCCTTCAAAAGACAATTTTAATTCATTCCCAGTTCTCTCCAGTATAATTTATTCAATTTTTAGCCTACCTTTACCATGTAATTAAGTCCTTTCCCTGAATCTTGGCACAGTAACGTATGATTTATGAAGTCCTTACCACACCTATGGATCCTCACAGCAATGAACAGATGTGCCACTATGATGTTTGTCATTGTTGCAGAGAAGCATCACGTACATACCTGTCTATAGGGAAATACCTAGATATTCACTTGCTGGGAAAAAGCTAAATTAAAGGATCTAATGCACTCTGTTCATCAGCATATTAGGATAAAGTGATTCCTTCCATTATAGCCATGCTGACAGGGCAAGGTACAGTCAGCCTCGCACTCCTGTCACTTGCTATTCTCTCCTGAACGCACTGCATATCCTTGTTGTATTCTGATGCTCCTCTTAGGAATGATTTCTTCCAAATGCTTCTTTTGGAAGATGGCTTCACAATAACAGCCTTGTATTTTGAAGTTTGCTTGTATTCAGCTCAAGCAGATTATTGGCCAGCCAGTATCTACCAATTGTTGTGTGAATACTACTAGCTTCTTGATTCTGCTTTACCTGTTTATTTCCTCCACATCCACAGAAAATTTTGTCTTAGTTTTTGGCCTAAACAAAACAAACTTTTTCCACAACATAGACTCTTCATTCTCCTACGTGATCAAAATTGAATATTCTTTTCTTAAGGAAGAGTTAACTTCTTCATCCTTATATATCCAGAAGTAATATACATATAATAACACCTCTAATATTATTAGAGACCTTACTGGAGTCACGACTCAACACTTCTCTATTGTTGCAGGTACTTTGTGGACCAGCAATAATATCTGCCTTTTCCACAGCAAACAGTGTCTCTGAAATATTAAAAACATAGTTAACATTGCTTTATTTTATTTACAAAGATTCTTTTCACTGAAAAGTGTTATTCCAAACACTAAAGACAACCATGGTTTTCCCCATTTGTGATTTCTGTCGTTTGGATTTGGATGCAATGTTATATTTTGCAAGGAAGATGAATGTTTCAAGAAAGTAAACACGCTGCAGAAAATGAAGTAGGCAGCTTGAATATTTCTACTTGTTGCTAGCAGCAGTGTTCTGCTTCAGAGCTCCAGGATCATGTACTGCCAAGGAAAGAGCAACTAATTTCAGGGCCAGGTCGGGAGGCAAGAAGTTGGCAAGGATGTGCTTCTCCTTCCCCTATACACATCCAGGTCTTGGTTTAAGAGAGGAGGAGGAGGAAGAAGGGCCATTTGAGAACAAAGATCCTGGGGAAAGAATGCCACTAGAGGCAAAGAGATTTGTTGGTGGCAATTTTTAGCAGCTGTCTCCTGTCAAATTTAACCAAATCATTTCCAGTACTGGTCCGAAGTGTTTGGTCCTCGTTTCTATATAAGCTCAGCTCTTGTCCCTCAGAATAAATATGTGTTCTGCCAGTTTATTGGTAAGCTATGAATAAAAGGTAGAGAATTAACTTTATCAAAGTAATACCATTTTTTTCCTATAAAAAGTCATTTGAAATCTTAAATGATTAGTTTACAGAAAAACAGAGATATATTAGATATAAGACAAATAACAAAGCATGAAAATATATTGTGTTCTTTTGTAAACTCTGCAAGGATTAAAGTACACAAGGGAATTAAATATTATTTCAGGGCAGCTTGCTTAGAATAAAAAAAAGTAACAGTATTGTTTAACATATAAAGCTTATTGAATTGATCAAAGTACGGGTGAGTAACAATCTAAGAAAAGTTAAATATGTTTAGAAAAGTGAATGAAAATATCTGCATTAAATTTTCGCTCTTTTTCTTTCTCTCTTTCATTCAAATGCTTTCTGAAAAAAAAAAAAAAGAAAAAAAAAAAACACAAAACAAACAAGAAAAATTCACTAAGCCTGAAACTAAGAGGGAAGGTATGGCAAATTGTCCATCTGAAGCTGTTGACAAGGACAGCTAGATGTATTGCACGACACAGAGTGAAATGAAGAATAGAAAAGTCGTTAAACACAGTTCCCCAGAGCTTGAAATTATGGGGAAGGAGCTGTCACATGAATCTGTTCCTCTGGAAACAATACTTTAAATTCATTTTACCTCATAAAGGAAAGTAAACTGAACACATTTCCTTTCTAGAAACACTTTTTAAAATTAGTGAGTGACTTAATAGATTGACTATATTAGACGGAAATCATTACTGCTTAAAAGGTCTTAAGAAAAAAGAACAGGAAAATATATCATCCTTTCACCATACAGGTGGTACCTTTTTCACATCTAGCAGAAGAGCAATCTAGTGGCTAACCCCACATAAAACAAGACTGAGAAGTGAATCACTTACATAAGCCATAGCACTCCATTTTGGATTATTTCCAAAAGAATGCAGGGGAAAAATATGCATTTCATCTTTGTACTTCTTGACTGTCTATCATGACAGAGCTCAGAGCCTGTGAACAGGCCATTTTAGCAAAACTGAAAATCAAAACAGTTTAATTCTGTGCTTTCTTGGTCAAGTCCATAGTAAAGAGGTAATTGCCAGAATTTAAAAGTATTGCTCAAACCCAATTTCAAACATTTTTCATAATTCCACTTTTGAACGTGGTCTCTCTCCCCAGCTGTACTGAAAACATCATCATAGAGAATCCCTTAAAATAGAGAAAAATCTCAGCTTTTCCTTCTCTCAATTATCCTCAAAGGAATACCTAAATCAAATTCATGGTCTCCCAAGAAGGTCTGGACAGTGACTGATCATTGCATCCTCTCTTTTCCAGCAGTTGAAAAGCTAGAACTCAGTGTTTCCCTGTAAACATATAGGGATAATGAGCACAATCTGTCATTGTACCAGAACCTCTTGTTGACATTTAAATCTCGATTGGTGAGATCCATTAGAGAACCTTCAAGTCAAGAAAACAACACTTCAACATGAGGTAATTTCTGCATTTTCTCTTTTCCTCGTAATAATAGAATGCTTTGATTGCAATTCCAAACCTCAAAAGAGAGGAAATTCCAGAATTAAGGTTGACTTTTACTGCACAGGTGTTGTGGTTGGACATTTCCTGAACACCTGTTTTTGCAATTTTTTGTAAAACATAATTTGCAAACACTATTTTTAGTGAGTGTATCAAAAGAGGTAATCCAAACCACATCTTTAGGACTGGACCCATTCTCTTGCCCTAGGGAAAGTGGCAAAGGATGGCTTGCATCCGTGCAGCCAAACTTTCTTCTTCTTCTTCTAGAATAGGGGGAACTGTTAGAAGCAGTTCCTGGCTTACACTCTTCCTCTGACTGAGCTCAGACTTGGAGAGTGCTGTATGGCTGGACCGGAAGTGTATCAAATGGAGTGCTAAAAATCAAACACCACAGACCACTGCATGCCAGTACTTGAGCCCATGCTTTGTCTCTGTTTTGTTTATTAGTGTACATATTGCCAGTAGGTTGGGCAGGAGGATCAAAAAGCAGTAGGGAAAGAATTGAGTTATTTATGGTAAAGCTTGTGCAAATTTTGCCCGAGAACAAACATGTATAAATTACCCGTGAATATATTAAGCTTCAAATTAAAAGTAGGTTTCCAAGTATGAGATGAGTCAAATTCTAAAAACAGCATTCTCATAAAGCAGCAGGGGCAAGAGACTTAACTCATTTTATGCTGGGAATGGGTAAATCTTTGGATGGACTAAATTATATCACTCGTCTTGATGGCAAGGGACTCAGTCTATGATGCTCTTTAACTCCTATCTCCATTTCAGTCCTTCCCACACTCCTAATGCAATCTGTCTTCAAGGGAAAAAGTAATGACATAATATGGCTATGAAGTAACTGTACCTTATACTGTACCTGTCCTTTTTTTTTAGACAGAATGTACTGTATGAAAAAAATTGTTATTTTTCATTGAATAAGAATATTCCCTGTTTCCCAAGTAAACAGTGAATATTTATATCTAATCCCACTTACACAGCTTTTTGTCTTCAAATGAGCACATTTTATCACAAAATTCCTCAGGGCTGTAATTACTGTGACTAGGATGACATAGACTAATGCAAATCAAGAGATGCGTGAAACAAGTCTGGGAACATGCATACATATATATTTCATACATTTATCACCTCTAAATTGCTGAAAAAAAAAACAGGAATATACCAAAGAAGTACTTAATCATTGAACAGATGCTAAGTATTACTTTATTTTGTTTGGAAATGGAATTGTACAAGCAAAATAACATGCACTTTTCTGAGAATGTATAACTATAATAATGCATTAAGTTTCACAAATTGATCTCTTGACAGAGAAACAGTAGAATTTTAGGCATAATAAGCAGTATTTGTCTTATTCTGTAAGAAACATCTAGTTTTACTGTAGATGTCCAAGATGATGTATCAGCTTGAGTCTGACTACATCCAACATTGCCTGGCTTAGTGACAGCATAACTGTTTTTTTTCTTTTTTTTTTTTTTTTAATGTTTTTTT
>NW_024962335.1:5089186-5097097 GCF_019238085.1 Lagopus leucura | reverse complement strand
TCTCTTTTTTTTTTTTTTTTTTTTTTTTTTTAATAATAGTAAGCAAAAAATATGGCAGAAAAGTGCAGTTTTGAATACATTACCTATAATTCAGTTTAATGCTGTAGATAGTGTGTATTACAGTGTGAATATGATTCTTGGGAGCATGAGTTCCAGTACTTCTGTGTAGTAATGTTAGAACCTCTGAAAGTAGTAACAAAACTTATTGTTCCTACATGGCTGAAAGACTGAAGATACTAAAACACCCCTTACAATCAATATAGGTATAGAATTTCAACTCTAGTAGTCATACATCCTAGGGCATCTTGAGGAAATAATTATCCATAGGATAAATGGCTGTTCTTTTTATTCAACATGTCAGGGGATACTCAAGGGTAGACAGATGTCAAACTTCAGGAAGAGCATTCTTCAGAATTTGGACTACTAAATGCATCTGTTCAACAGAATTGAGCAGTGTACTCCAATCTTCTAGTTCAATTCAATATAAATACTTTGCAAAAACAAAGTAAATTGTCCTTGCAGGTTTGGTACTCTGTCGTTGCAAAAGGATAATAAGGATGTTGTTTGGACCCTGGTAAACAGAGCCTTGCTGAACAGTGTAGAACAAATATTAACTAACAACTATCAGAGCATAGTGCACTATGGCTATGAGGCACCTCAAGGCTTGGAAAACAGCCATTTTGTCATTCTTAATACAAACTCTGTCTCCTTTGAGACTGAACACTAGGATCCGAGATAGATAAGCACCATTTATCCCTGCACTCTCCATCACTGTAAAAGGAGACAGAGGCATGCCATCAGAGTAATTGCAGTGCACTCCAGCAGGTCTCCCTGGTCTGGAAAACAAACAAACAAACAAACAAAAAAACGTTCTAGATCATACATACATGTAATTAATTCCTCAAAAGCAGATGTAATGTTTTTGAGTGTGATGTTAGGCGAATCAGACCCATCTCAGAACAGATGTGGAAAAAAATATGAATTAAGACTGAAAAAAAATATATATATTTCAGTTACTGCTGTCCTCTGCTCATGGAACCTAGTTCCAAGAGTTTACAAGAGTTTCAAGAAGCCTCAGACTTCTGTGAATGCCTATAAACATCCGGAGGTCCATCAGAAGCCAAAGGGCTTCTGCCAAGGATCACAGAACTCTGGCAGCATTAGCTTTTCCTAAGTTCTATACTCCATGAACCAGTTTTTTTCTAGCTGAGAATTCCCCCATGCAAGTGAGCTCTTCAGATTCTCATTTATGACTGCTTTAAAACATTTGTATATAGCACATGAAAGAAGCTTTCATGTAAGTCAGGAAATAGCCATTTACTTTTCAGTAGTTACAACTATATTTTTGCAGGCTCTGATCAAGTTTTAACAATGTCAGTGCAGCTTCCTATTCTGGACTTATACTCACTACAAATAAATAAATAAATAAATAAATAAATAAATTCTTAGTTAAACAGAATATCTTTGGCATGCTAATTAACCTGCTGTAAAATCCTGAAGGTAATAAAACTGCCACTTTATGGAAAAAAAACCAGCAAACACAGCAGTGGGCAGAAGCAATTTTAGGCCTTCAATATAACTCCATCATTTCTTCTCTTTTCTAGGATTCTTTTCATGCTTACCTCCACAGCTCTGCTGGTCTAAGGGGTCTTATACATGATCTTACAGCTCCAGCCTCCTTCATCAGCATTTATTGAACAGATTTCATAGAATCACAGAATCATTAAGGATAGGAAAGATCACTAAACTTATCTAGTCCAACCATCAACACATCATCATCATGCCCATTAAACCACGTCCCTCAGTGCCACATCTGCACATTTTTTGAACACCTCCAGGGACAGTGACTCAACCACCTCACTGGGTAGCCTGTTCCAATGCATCATTATTCTTTCTGAGAAGAAATTTTTCCTAATATCCAACCTGAACCTTTTCTGGAGAAACATGAGGCCATTCCCTCTAGTCCTATCACTAGTTATGTAGGAGAAGAGGCTGACAACCGTCTCACCACAATCTCCTTTCAGGTAGTGGTGAGGTGAGGTTTCCCTTGAGCCTCCTCTTCTCCAGACTAAACAATCCCAGCTCCCTCAGCCACTCCCAGTAAGAGTTGTGCTCCAGTCCACTCACATGCTTCATTGTCCTTCTTTGAGCATGGTCCAGGTACTCAATGTCTTTCTTATAGTGAGAGGCCAAAAACTGAACACAGTAGTCAAGGTGTAGCATTTTCAACGCTTTGAAGCTACTTAATTCTATTTTTACTTTGCAGTGCTGTCTTCTTCTTTTTCTTGTATCTAAAAGGCTTTTGGAGTTAGGAGTTTTCTTAAAGAAACAGCATAATGCGAAACAGAACTAGTGTTATTTAACAAATGGTTATACTAACTTCTTTACCTTAAAATAATGCAATTATCTCCAAAATCCCAGTCTATTCTAATATATTATTGACAATCAAACAGTTACATGAATATTGCAGTCCTCAAATTAATATTTAGAAAAAAATTATATGAAGGAAAAAAATGCAGCTGCACCCTCTGCACTTTCAGTGTGAACTGAAGTAAAAGTGGCTTCCCAGTGGTGTAGGTACACGTATCGATCCAAGTCTTGGTTGAATCTTTCCCTTACTTAGTCATTAATCTGAATTAATCTGAAATACAAAAGTTGTTCCTGCCATTTATATAAAGCACAAAGCATTTATGATGCTTAAAAGAAACTAACAGTCTCTTGGTAAATGTGAAGCAGGAGAAGAAATTCAAAAAGTGTACTTTGATCCAGTATTAAAGTGGGGTTAGGCTGCATACCTGGTATCTGTATCAGCTAAAGCCCCAATGCACTCAGGGTACGTAACAGATTAGATGAGATTAGTGTGTTATCTTTGTAATATGTACACATATGTACACAGTGTCCTTACCTTTTCACAGGAAAAATTTTTCAATTTTCCAGACTGTTGTGTTGGTTTTTTTTTTTTTCCTAATTCCACAACACTAGTAGCTGAAAGTGGATCTGATTTTGCTTATTCCCCAATTCTGTCTGTTTCAATAGTCAGGCTTTTGCCACACTACATGAACTCATTCATAGTGGTGAGCTCATTCTGATGAGCCTCAGCTCCTTCTCATGGCTGGAGCTGTATAAAATGCAGCAGATATTCTAGAAAATTCTAGGATAAACAGCAGTTAGCAGCCATTTCTCACCTGCAGAAGAAAGTGAGACTTCTAGGTAAATGGGAAAGGCTTCATTTGTGCTTCGGTGGTTGCTATTTCCATACACTCAGAACAGAACCCCTCGGGACGGATAATCCTGTTCACTGGGTGGAACCAAGTCCCATGAAGAGCTGGGATGGCTGGCGCCATTTTCATAGCTTCCCTGTGAAGAAACAGGTTTTCACAGAGCTGTGAAAGGAGTCTGTACTCACCCCTAGGCATTTAGAACTGCAAATGAGGTAAACCATAAAAGGCTGTGTGCGGTTTGCAGTTGTACTTTGGAAACCTACCACACAATGCTCTAACAGTCCTTGGCTAACCTGTGTGTACCTGGTAAATCAACATCCAGTCCTGTGTTGAAAAAGGGCAAGACTAATAAAAACATGCTTTCTAATGTGTTACGGACATAAGTAATTAATGTGTTTAAACTATTAAACTCTGAATTTCAGAGAAAAGAATTCCCAAATTGCACTGAGGCCAAAGACAACAGTCATATGCATGTGAGTTGTCAGCTTAAAGGATGGGATGAAAAGGACATTCATCATTTATATCTGGGCTTGGATAAACACGGGGACAAGTTCAAGAACTCAGCCTAGGGATGGACAGAAGTGCAGGATGAGCAGATGATAAAGGAGCCTGTAGGGCTCAGAAGTCTTGCCCTGTTTGCATGGCAGGACTGTGTGCGGCAGCTATTTCAGCCTTCCTGCCATAAGTAATGGTGGACAGAGTTCCAGGAAGAGAGAAACTAGAAGTATTCTCCATAAGGTAGGTGACTGCTACCCCAGGCTGCTCTTTCACACTTCCCAGTGCTTCTCACCAGGAGACTAAACCTGACATCTGTTCTCAGAAGGAAATATGCTGTAACATTTTAATTTCCTGGCCCTGCTTGCTAAAGGGCATTATGGGGAAAGTAGCGTTGGTTAATCACTGCTAGGTGAGATACAAAATATCCTTTCACAGAGTTCTTTCACTTAAGAGCTGCCTCCCTTTCACTGCTTGTCTAGAGCTTGAATCACAGCCATTCAGAGGCAGAAGGGCACATGTCACGATAAAGCTGTGAAGGTAACAAAAACTACAAGGTATTTCAGATTGGCAATCAACAAGAAAGGGAAAAAGTACAGAATTCACCTGTATGCTCTAAATGAAGGCCATTATCCCATTATTCTGGATTGGATGCACACGCACAAAGAGATGTTTCTCTGTCTGCACTGACACCTAAAGACATAGTGGAGCTGAGCCTTAATAGCACATCTTTGCTTTGATTGTTTGAAAAATTATCTTTCATTCCATGTTAAAACCGGAGGACTTTTTCTACTGAAACCCCTCACCGTGCATTCCGATAGCAGTCTGATCTTTGAGATGATCGTCACTGTGGGCAGTGCCCCTTCTTCATTCAATCTTTGACCCTCAACTAGGGATTGCTGTCTCAGTAAGTGGCAGTTCTTCACCTGCTCTTATCCGTGTAATGCATGCTCACAGTTCAGTCTGTGCAGACAGTGCTTTCCCACAGCCAATGCTACTGTGCATTTACACATTACACACATTCTAATAGCACAACACCTGCAGGACCACCTTTACACAAGCATTAGGAGGCACTGCTCAACAACTTTTGTGGCTGGCGCAGGTAGAAACAGTCCTGATGCTTCCCTTTCTTTCAAGCGTTCGATGCTTGGGTTGTGTACCACAGCAGGAAGTACCGCAATGGGAATTGCCAGCCCGGAGTCGCTGCCAGGAGCTGCAGCGCGGTGTCCTGGCACGGAGCCGCAGGGAGAGCTGCCAGCCCCACGGGGCCTCCGCCGCCCTGCCCTGCCCGCCCCGCCGCGGGGCTGCGGCCCGACCACAGCGCCCGGCTCACCACGCGCGGCCGGACGGCGCCGGGCGCTCCTCACGGCCGCCGCCGGGGTCGCCTCCAGCGGCGGGTCGAGCCCCTCACGCTCCCGGGCCGGCACCGGGCGCCCCTCTCCACTGCCGCGGGGCGCTCGGAGGCGGTGGGCGAGTCCCAGCGGCCCCGCCCGCAGCCCTGCCCGCCGCTCTCCCGCCAGCCCGCGGCGGCCGGGCCGGGAGCGCTTCGCTCCCTCCCGCAGTGCGAAGGGACAGGCCGGGCCGGTTCCTGCCTTCTAACTTCCCCAGAGTTTGCTCGGGTTTCCCCCTCCCAGCGGGACCCGCCTCGGCTCCAAGTGCTACAGGAGGGAGGGGAACGAAAGGAGGGAGGGCGGGAGAGGAAAGGCGTGTCTTGCCGGGGCTGCCGTCGCCGCCGCTGCTGCCAGAGGCAGATCCGAGATATAAAAGACCTGGCCGGGCGCCGGGCTCCGCTTTAGTCCTGCCGTGGCGAGAGGCCCACAGCGGAGGGACAGCAGCTCGGGGCTGGCCGAGGGCAACCCCAATGCGTGGACTATCCGCCGCTGCAGCATGCTGGAGCTACAGTTCAGCTGAAGGGAGTTTGCACACGGCCGGCTGGGCTGGACTGCAGCGCTGCCGTTCCTTATGAAGAAGGCACAAGTGAGTGCGGGCGGCGGGCGCGGGGCTGCCGGGCGGGGGCCGCCGGAGGTACCTGCGGGCGGGGCGCGGAGCGGCGCGGCGAGCGCTACCGGCTGTGCCCGCGCCTCGGGGCGGCTATCCGTCATCCGGAGGCTGCGGCCGTCGGGCGTGGGGTGGGAAGGAAAGCACGGCACCCGTCCTTCAGGTGAGCCGCCGCGCTGCGGAGCGGTCCCGAGGAGGAAAATAATCATCGTTATAATAATCACAATAAAAAATTACCGTCGGGTCTTGTCCTCGGCTCTCGCAGAGAGTGGAAAAGTTCCAGCAAGCGGGTCGGGTCAGCTCCTTTGCCTTTGGGAGACTCGAGAGGCACTTGGAAAAATAATAAATCAGTTGCTTGCGTTACGCGTGGGCCACGCGGACCGGGTGTGAAAACGCGGAATGATCCGAGGCAGGAGCGCTGAAGCCGCACCGGGTCGGTGCTGGAGGTTGCCGCCGGCAATTCCTCCTCCGAGGAGGGTGAGCCCTCCTCGCTCTGCCGGGAAGAACTGCCGGTGTGCCCTTGCAGCGTTTGAGCCACTATTTATTTATCCAAGTTCTGTGCAGATTACAACTGCTCTGCGCGTTATAAAAGCAAGGCTAGGGGCAGGCGACAGTGAAAAAGAGTGGAAAAATCATCTCGTAACAAGAAGCGGCTGAGGGAAACTCTAAAAACTTTACTGCATCGCTCTGCAAGGTGCCTGTGCCCTCTGCCCGGGCCCATCTCACTCGGAGTCGGGGCCGCTCGGTGCTGCGGCGGAGCTCGGAGGGTGCTGTGCAGGCACGCACACGGCGCGGATCCGGCTCTGGGGCTTCTGCCTCCCCGCCCCCGTTCTTCAGAAGCAAGATATGCCTTCCCTGTCTCTTGGCGATTGCCGCATCCCCCACGCACTAGCAGCCCGAGGACTTCAGCATGCAGCCATTGGAAAAGGCGTAAACATTTAAAATGGGTAAGCGCCTTTCTAAAGTCTTTTGGGCAGTTAAATACTTTTTCAAGGAGTGACAGAAATTAGGAAGAGTTCTTTTTGAAATGTTTAAGTGTCAGCTGGCCAAAGCGTTGGAGAATGGACCCGTGCCTAAGGACGTATTAATTGCTGACTGTTAACTTTTGTGATGCTGAAATACAGTGAGATATTATCTGAAATGATCAGTTCTGAATTCTAACAGTGTATCTCCACTGCTGATATTCCCTTTAAATGACTAAAGGTGCCTTTCACCTCCAAACTGTTGTTTCAGATCTTCTACACAAGCTTGGTTCAATATGCTGAATAGATTAATAATTGGGAATGGTCTCTTACTGAACTGTAAGAAATGTGTGTGCAGAGTTGTATGCATTCAGTTGGTATTGGAGTAGCAATGAAGTTGTAAGATGTTATCACAGCCCACAGAAACATGTGCTGAGCTGTTTCTTCAGAGAAGGAAAAAGCTGTTCAGCAATCAAGCAGGGATTTACAAGTGCAAGCAGTCAAGCGTTTCATTTCCTATGAACTGTAAACTTCTAAAGCCAGCAGTGTACTGGAACGACTTCTTGTCATGGTGGTGAAGCATCTGTCAGCCTTCAAGCAGTAACGCTTCCTGCTTTAGGAGACACTAACAGACTCTTAGCTTTCCAAAGGATCGTTTCTTTCATTTTAAGGATTAGCAAACAAACGTGATACCAAACCATTAATCATTCCAATGGGATCAGAACAAGAGATACTTCTAGGAAGACTTTAAATTAAAACTGTGAAGATCCTTGTGCAAAGAGAGAACAAGTGATGTGGATACAAGGAGGAGGACTTAAGCACATCGTGGCACTCAGCACATTAGAGTGAACTTCAATCTTTACGCTCTCCTATTTCTAGTGCACTTTTTCTAGTGTCTGGACTGACAGGTGTCATAGAGAAGAGAATAGGATTGGAAAGCAAGAAAAGAAGTTAACATTTCTTAACAAAAATCCTGTATTTGACTTAACAGAGAAAGTAAGAACTGCTACCTCATTGAGCCTTGAAAATACTCAGCAATGTCTGGGTAGTGCTTAAAATAAATTGAGGATTTGATGTTTAATGCTGTGTTTTATAGGCACAGTATGTAAATAGTGCAGCTGTAGGAGCAACTGAGTCACACATCAGTGCAGCTGAAGTGCTGAAAGAGAGGAGCCTTGCTGAACACTAGAAGTGAATAGGTTGATCAGTTTATTTACACCAGTCTCAGCCTGACA
>NW_024962335.1:5063424-5087012 GCF_019238085.1 Lagopus leucura | reverse complement strand
TTTTTTTTTTTTTTTCTGGGTGGTTTTAATTCTTTGCAATTGTAAACAGTATCAGAGATGTATTAGTATGAGACTGAAAACTGAAAATATGTTACAGTTAAAAAGTAGTGTTAGGTATTTTATTTGATTAAAACCAATAGTATGCATAATAATTTTGGTTAATGAAAGTAGGTATGCTATTGAAGACATTGTTTCTTCCATATGTCTAAATAAAAGCTAGCTAAGGAGTTTGGATTAATGACAATTTTGGATCAAAATAAATAATAATAAATTATCCTCTAATTTTATATTGTTATCTAATAATCACTAAATTATACTTTTTTTTTTCTTCCTGTTTAAACAATACTTAAATCATACAATATAGATGGATGGGTAACCATTTTAAACTGTTTAGGAATTTTCTTCTTTATACATACTCTTGCTCTTTTGCTTTGCAGAGCAGACTTTAGTTGCAAGGTGAAAGTAGCATCAATTTACTGATGGTATTCCCTAGTGGAGGCCCTTGTGGTACTCATTCCTAGTACCACGGCTTGGAGTATACTGGTTTGCAAAGTGGCTAAGTCCTGAGCTTCCAGATATTCTATTAATACTTGAAACCATGCTAGACATGAGACGTGGTGATGCAGAAAGGCCTTGCAGGCCCAGTTCAGTGCCCTCACAATAATCAGAGCTCCTGAAGGGATCTCTCAATCAGGTCTACAGCAGTCCTGCTAGGCCTTCATCTTCACCACTGTTAAGGAGAGTCTGTAAATACGTAGGAACTGCTGTATTTTATGTTTTTTGTTTTTTTTTTTCTTTCTTTTTCCTCTTTGTTGCTGCAAAACATAATGGATGGAGAAGATCAGGATCAGGAATTACTCTCAAAATCATATTTAACCCAAGCTTCAGGAGCTGCCTTGTCTCCCATTTGTGGTTCAGTGCTGGTATAAGAGTTATTCACGTGGTATTAATATTCTGTTGAAGATTTTCTTGGTAACAGGCCAGGTATCTTGGAATTCCCTTATCCATACTGGCTTCCCACTGGTTTTGGGCAGCAGAGAGGGGAATCAGACAGAGGTGCATGTTGGCAGCCTTGGAGCTGAAGCAGAGCTGAATTGAGGACTTCAGCATAAACTCCTTGTCTACGTTTAGGGTGAATTGTCCCAGGAGGATGAATGTGTGGTCTACAGAGATTAACTCTGGGTTTGTGAGCAGTTTTGATTCAATCCAGACAGAAAAAGGCTAATCTAAAAGAATTTACCTGAACACACTTACTGGAGTGGAATGGACCCGGTCCGTCTTTCTTGGGTAGGAGCTCAAGTCTTTAAGGACACTTAACTCTCCAGTCTGTCTTGTTGAAGTTGTTCTACTTTGTATAAGCAGTTATGCACTGTGCCAGAGGAGGAGAAAAAAGTTCAAACTCTGAATCTGAAGTGTAATTAAAGTTTTGCTCCAAATCTGAACTAGTCCATGCGATGAAGATTTTAACTCTGATGGGTTAAGTCATAATTTAAGGCCAAATTAAGTGAGCTGCTAGGTTTATTTTTTCAGTCTTGAAGTTGGCTTACAGATGAACTAGGAATGTAGGGCGGATTACCTTTTAGGCCATAAGGCTAAATTCACTGTTTGTGAATTATGCCGGCCTTTAAACCTCCAATCAGAAAGATTTAGGAGTCTGCAAATCAATGTCTGTAAACATCAGTTGTCAGTCCTATCTCTTTGTGTAACTTGGTGTTTCTAAGGGCCATCCCTGTGCCTGAACCTAGCCTCAGCACAGTCACATTAACTGTCACAGGGACAATAAATTCTCATCTAGTGTTTTCAGCTGGTATGTTGCTTCTCACTCATCATGATGCTGAGCTCCATGGACTTCAGTTCACTGACAGCTTAGCCCACAAAAAAATTTAATCCAGTCTTCTCTATCATCTCTTCTTTGAAATGTCTAAAATAGTTTTTAGAAGAACTCCAAGTACAGTTTAAGAATTAACTATGTAAGAAGTCTGTTGAGAAGAAGAATATATAAGAAGTCTATTAAGAACTATATAAGAAGTCTATTGTATGATGGGACCTAAACCCTGCATTTGCTTTGGCTGGGATCTTGGATCTCTCCACTTGATGTGAGCAGGATCACATGCAGTGATAGTCTTTTCTCCAAAATGAACAACACCTTTTATTTTTTTTTTTTTTTTTCCCTCCTCCCCACTTGTAACTACTAAAAGTTGGGAAGGAGTCCAAGTATCTCACCCCATTTAACCCATATACTCATGCACGCAGGGGAGATCACACTATACACAAGCAGCTGTACACATAAAGTATTCCTTTTCTGGATGTCAGTTTGTTTGAGCACAAACTTACTTGCAGTGTGAGTCTAAGGGTGGTGTGAAATCTTCTGCTTAAAATATTTGACATTCTGCATGTAGTGTGTGTACAGATGAACCTGGGGAATGGCCAGGTTCAGCCTAGAAAAAAATTTTCAGAAATATACGTGTAGTTCTTTCACAGTAGAGACGCAACCTGTGTGTGAATTCACACCATGCTTTACCTTGGAAGAAATGCAGAGGATAAATGAGTATTTTAAAACAACAGAACCTCCTCAGAATAAAGATTTATCTGAGCCCAGAACTGGATAATCTTAAACAGTTTTGTCAGCTGGACCTAGAGCTTTTTCTTTGTGTGCTTTTGTCCTTGATAATGGAAAGTGGAATTCGGTGACAGATCAAGTTAGTTCTTCATTTTCTGAGGAAGAAATTAATAATTTACTTTCCCTTTGAAAAAGTCAAGGGTCTGAAAAATAAATATATTTTGTTTCAACGTGGAAAGATGAGAAAATAATATAAATTTTTCTTAGCTACATTCTACTTGTCAGTAAGTAGCAAACCAATGTGTCTTCCAATTTTGTTTGCAGCATCACTCATCTCTGGTGGATTCATAGGTTTCTGCTAACACTCTAACTACTTTTGATTTTTTTCTTTTTTTTTTTTCTGGCAGTATAATCCAGATTATAAAACTGATTTTTGCATGTCCTGACAATGTATTTCCGTTTGAAACAGAAAATGGACCCTGTGTGAATCATACAGCAACTGTCTTTATAACAGTTGCTCTTTACAGAAGAACGAACTTGCAATATGTACAGCATATTCTGAAAACTCAGAGTAATGCATTTATGTACAAAGCTCATTATTTTAAAATAGATCTGGAAGTTTGGGGCTGTGCAGATAATTGGGCAGTTTTCTTGCTCCATTTCATGTTGATCTAAAAAATTCCTCTCTTTCCATAGAGATTTTGTAATTGCATATAAAATGGGAGTAGGTTGTCAGGATGCTGACATTTTTGGTTGAGCTGAAATAATGGACAGAAGTAAAGCAGTGGGGATCTGGTTGAGGACAAGGCATGATACATTTAATTTAACAATATGCTGCATATATACAAAATATTTCATTATTGAAAAGAAGTGCCTAGAAGTTTAGGGAGATTAAAATGTACACTTGCTAATGGTTTATGGCAAACAAATCCTAATCTCCAGACCTCAGATTTCCAGCCTCTATTTGTTAGCTAATTAACTGAACTCAAAATTTGTCTCTTCCATTAAATGCCAGGCAGATAATATTAAGCATTATGTCTTTAAACTGATAGAGATCTACACATCAGTTGTTCTTGAAATTTGTTTTTCTTGTACAACATTGAAGCATGCAGGAATAGGAACATTAGTCATCCAAATGAGTTTAGGAAGCTTGTATAACACTGCTTGGCACCCTCTTTCGTTTGGATTAAAAAATATGTTCTTGAATAAACAGAGCTTTTTGGTGGTTAATTTAAAAGGGTAAAAAGATCTCCAATATTCATAATTGCTATCTTTTTGAAATTACAGTGTTTCAGCAGTGTGTGAATTGCATTTCCATCCTAATGGCAAAAACCATCGGTGCTGTACTTGATGCAAGTTTAAATAGCTCTGACGTGTATTATATTCTTTATTTTCAAGGAAATATGAACATTATTTGTAAACCGTAAGTTTAAAAACTGTCACTGAAACTGCTTTTATCTTCTTTATTATAATCCCTGGAATAGAATGTGCCCTAGATGTGCCATGTAGTCTCTACATCTTTGTCCTTTAAAAATTCTGGCCATGAGCATACTCTGCCCCAAATTTTTTTGGTACATTTCTTCAGTATTTTTTCCTTTAATAGTGTAAAGCAGGACAACGAGAGCCCTCTTTTCATGCTACCAAAATCAGTGAAAAACTTGTCTTCTAAAATTCAAGGAGGAGTAGATTCCATTCCCAAGAAAGGTGGTGTACATAATCGCCTGAATTTTTTTTTTTCTGCTGCAGATGGAAAAAGAATTTGCCCCCTTCCACATATGCAAACAAAACTTCTGGAATTATTTTTCTGTCATCACAGTAATATCACAGTGGTAATATTCCAGCTTCTCTCTCTCCATTCAGAATGAGAACAATGCTATCCTAACTTCTTGAGGCACTTTTCCTGGCCTCTGCTGCATCTAAGTCACACCGTCTTAAGCTACGTTAAGAATTTAACATAAAAGTTCTGTGCTTCTGGAATCCAAAATCCAGAAGTTTTCTCTTTGACTTCTCAGTTTTTTTCCACTCACTCTAAGCTTCATTTCTAGTAAATGTTTTCTACAAGTTCCTGGCAGTCTGTCAAGTGGTAACTTTTATATTCCATCAGCTTCCTGAGGCCCACTTCAAATATTAATCTTTCAAATAATCTCTTTTTACTGTATTTCATCTTGCCTATAAAAATTAAGGATCTCAGGATTAGAACGAAACTCCTGTTCTGTGCAATTTATATATTTATACAATCACACACATACTTGTAATCTAACCTGTTATGAAGAGCCACGTGAAATACTGATCTTGTCTTTCTGGAAGTGACGCTACTTCTTCCTTCATAACTTCAAACATTTCCATAGACATATTTGTTATTGCTTTCTGCTCTATCTCTTACCCTTATTGTAGCAATATAGGAAATTACTGATTCAGTTTTAATTTGACTTTTAAATCAACTGGAGTGAATTTCTTTTTTTTTCCTTCACTCTTTCTTTTCAGCGTATAATTTGAAAGAATCTCACATGTGGGCTTTAGTGATCAACTAGAGATTTGTCGCAAATGATTGCAGTACTTTCGGTCATTTCAATCTGCAACAGAAAGTTGTTGACATCTACAAATTGTCTGAGGCATATGTAAAGTTAATTTGATTGTAGCCTACTGGTTGATTTATATTGAAACAAGTCCCTTGCACTTCGTACCCAAGAATGTTATTTCAGTTTTTGCTGAACTGTATCTATTTGAAGTGCTAATTGCCCAACTATCATGTGCTTTTTGTCTTCATTTACTGTGACAGGTTCCTTTTCTTAATATGTAGGCTCTATTACTTATTTCAGAGTGAATGCCTAAATTCCTGCAGAACTGTGAAGAACTTTTTTCTTGTCCGTGTTGATAAGTATTGCTTAAGTATACTTGCTGGGAAACTGCATCATCACTTATGAAAACATCTAAGTATTACCCTGGAATTTTAGAATGTAGGAATTGTAGAATTTATATCCTGAAAATATATTAATAATATCAATGATGAGATCTTTTCTGTAGCATTAATTATAGAAGCTAATGAAATTTTGTGGTAGATGAGGTAAATTGATGTCTGTTCTTTAAAAAGAGCAATTCTAGGAGACATCTGTGAATTAGGTATATAAATCATATAAAATACCATATTAGATCACTTCCATATTCACGTGAGTTTTCCTGCAAGAACATCTGTAGGAGATTGCAGCTAAATGTGTATCAGAATTGTTTTACTATTGACTGTGGTTCTCTCTAATTCCCATGAATGATTTTGACCAAGTGTAAAACTCCATAACAAATAAACTCACTAGACAACTGCAGTTTTTTAATGTAACCCCTCTGAAAATCATCACTAAAATTAACTAGCTATTGTGTTCCATCATTGCAAATGTTGTAAGGAGACCTAAATTTCATCAGTTACTTGCTAAATTTAAAGGTTTGTATTGCTGATGTCTTAATTATGTATTAAAATTAATGTTAATTGCATGTTGAAAGCATATGCTTATAGTAGGCATTTATATTTCTCCAAAATTGTAGAGACATAACAAGTTCTTCTTTCTCAGAATATTTTTCCTCCAGGTATTTATGCATTGCCATAGTCCTACCAAGCCACAGGCTGACTTGCTCAAACTTTTATTTTGTGTGTTTTACTGTACAGGTTTTGTAATTTTTAAGGAAAATTTCAAATGAGGCTTTAGGTTTCTGCCTGGGTATTTGTAGTTCTCTCTTTAGCATAGCTCAGACAGAAACATCGAGGCGATTGTTGAATGGCATTCATATTAATTCTGTAGTCACAATTCCATGACAATGAAGTTATTTGGTGTATATATAATGTGTCTCTTTGTTCTAAATGGGAAGGTTCTACCTGCACATTGATATATATCAGAAGAATGTGTCTGGTCTGCCTGGAAACATAGGAGACTTGTGGATTTAGTAGTTAGACTGTACAATATAATTGTTGACCGCAGTGTCCCTTCACATGCCTCACTCCAACAAAACCAAGAAACACCCCCAAAAAAACAAACATACATACACACAAAACTCAAACCCACCAAACCACTTCAGTATTAATAATAGCTTATGTGGAAGGCACTAGCCTTTGGGTCGGGCTATAACCTAGAATTTGTGTTAATTTTGCTGTAAAGGCAAGATGTTCGTAACTTGGCACAAATCAGTGATCCTGGTTTTTCCTCAATTTTCTTAAATATACAAAAACTCTTAACACATTTACTCATTTTTCATTTCATTGGAATTAATGAATATGTCCAGATCTTAAAAAGATTTTTTCTTAACAGCTTGACTCTATTGTTGTGTTGTCAGTTGATTTGTATTTAAATCAGTCAATAGGAGGAAGGTAGGAACTCTATAGTAGGAGCTCAATAAAAGGAATAGAAAATCATAGCTCCTGAAAAAGAAATGATTTTAATGTACTAAGGTTCATTGTGTTTCAAAATAGGTGAATAATGAGAAAGCATTGAAGCAAATTACTTAGATTTTCTCCCTGAGAAAAGATCTAAGAAGAAAACTAACTAGCCCCGTATTGTCTCTCTGATCATAACACTCTGAGGATAAAATCATATAAGGACAGAAACCAAAGTATATTGTTGATTTGTCACAGGGCAAAAATTTAAGAGGTAATGTTCTTTAATTGTTAGCAGTCTCATATTGTTCAATCTGGAAGAAGGGTTCACAGATTGATGACAACATGTGCAGACTGCATAAATTACTCAGGTTAATTGATACTAAAAGAGATTCTGAGGAACTTTTAAAAGGTTTAGAGAAGATAGAGGAACAGATGGCATGATGGCAAGTGGAGTTCATTGTGTTGAAGTGTAAGGGGGATGCATTTTGGAAAGAATATTTTGAAATAAATGTAAGTACATTAATAACAGCAGTGTTCATTAGTTTCAAAAAATACTTGCAAGCTCTCTGCTAACGTACTTGTAGCTATACTTGATCAGAAAAAAAATGGATGAAAATTCTATCTATTGTACCTCTTGTAGAACAAATTGGGCACGATACTGGAATGTAATGGAAGCTGAAAAAAATAAGAAATGTAGTGTTTTTATGATGGTAAGAGTCAGCCACCTTAAAGTCCTGGTTGTGCATTGGAAAAAAGAAAAAACAACAACAACAAAAAACAACAAAAAAAAACCAAAACCAGTAGTACTGAAATGGTAGTCCTAAAATGGACAAAAACATTATATGGAAACAATGCACACAAAGAGGAACAGAAAGCTGAGGACAAGAAACTACTGAGAGATGTCTAGAAAGAGTAATATGCAAGAAGTAGTGTACAGTTATTACTGAATATAACTGATCCTTTCATTATTGCAGGAGCAAAGAAATACTTTAATAAAGTGGAAAGTCAGAAGATGCTAAAATAGACAATGCTACCTTCGCACTTAGTTGCCAGTCTGGAAGGCTTTTTGATGGCAGATATAATGCACCTTGAAGTGCAGCTTGGCAAAAGTCAGCCCAAAAGGTCACCAGTAACAAAAGGAGTAGTTCCAGTCTTCTCATCCTTGCATATCTCTTTTGTGCTTCCACTCATTCCTCAGGGATTAGTTTTCTGTCTGAGTTGAATTGGCCAGTCACTGACACTGAATTTACTGACATGGTGAAGGGTCGGATGAATGTCAGAGCAAGGGAAGCTACAGAAAAGGAAATGCTTACAGCCTTCTTACAGCAACAGGGCAGAGCTGTTAGATTGCTTCAAACCATCTCATTATCCCCCACTGAATTAAAAATATTATACACTTAAGTGTATAACTTAAGGTTAAAAGATGTGGTTACGTTAGCTTACACTGTGATTATGAAAGCTTTGTATATTCTAATTCATGCAATTAGAAAAATATTTCTCATATACGCAATATTCTGTAACTGTGAACTATTTTTATTATTATTATTATCATTTTTTTTTAATTTATTCCCTGTGGCCACAAGACTGATCGTGAGCAAATCTGACACCTCTTAGTGTCCAAATCTTTATTGCTTTAATTGTACAAGTCAGATTTGGCCTAATTTTAAACTCAGTTTCATATAAAACCATCTGCCAAAATTACCATCTGTAACAACTCAGTCTGTAGTTTTGGGAAAAGGAAAACCCTTTGAAATATATTGTAGCTGAACTCCAATGTACATTGTTCTGAAGTGATTCTGTACAGTGCTTCAAATTTCTAAAAGGGCCATTTTGGAAATTTGCTTTCTGTAAAACAAACATGGAAATAATGTAAGAAAGAACTTTTAAAATTAACATTGGCATAATGCATTTTAATAAACCTTGAAAAAGGATTTGATGATCATTTTCTGTGATAAGAAAATGTGCAGTTGGAGAAATAATCACTTAGATATTTTTGACATATGGAATTGTTTTCAATTTAGATTGAAAAAAAGAAAAAGAAAAAAGTGCAACTGATCTTACTAATGTCCAAGTTAATGGCTTTAAACTGGGCATAATGTATTTGTAATTGCTGAGGTAAATGGCTTATTGCCTTCCCAGTACTTAAATTGTCTTATAAGCATACTTAAATGTTTTGAAGATTAGTTTCTAATTTGATGTGTCAGTTGTCTACAGTCACACAAGCTGTAACTTCAAGGCATTTGAGATTAATCTCATCCATTGGTGTAATACTTTGAGTAAATGTTCTTTTCACAGAGATATGTACTTAATGTCCTTGTATCCTAATAGTAGTGTAAATGTAAGGTGGTGCTATTCTTTCACAGGTCATCACCTTAAAGCTGTATCGTTCAGTATGGTTTTGATTATGCATAGAAAAGCATCTGATTAAAGTTATGCAGGTATTAAAAAGCTGTGTAAGAGCTTAATGTATTTTTTTCAAAGTAGAATTATTTACTGGGCAGCTTTCATGAATAACTAAGAGAGATTTGAGTTTAAATCAAAATCTGAAGTTAAAAGTTTTTTGTTTTTTGTTTTTTTGTTTTTTTGCTTTCCCCAGCCAGAAGATAGATGACTTTCTGGTTTTGTTTTTCTAAGTTTTATTTGGAAACAGCTAAGAAAAATTTGCATGAATCTCATAAACATTTCTTGGAACATTCCTAATAAATATAGCTCAGTTTGTCAGGTACAGTGATAGGAAGAAGCACAAAACCAAGATCTACTGGAAACTTGAAAATGAATAGTTTTAAATAGGTCCAGGGAGCATAAGCCTGACAATGTCATTTCTGACGGGCTCACTAAAACTTCATTTGATGAATTTTGACAACTGTGGAATCATATGTTCCAAGTTTTTGAATGGTAAATTTAAACTTAGATATTTCCCTGGGTGGTATCATGACAGACCTTCTGTTTAGCTAACTACCATATCAAGAAACACTACGCAAGTGAAAAAAGAACAATAGGATTTTTGTTGAGACAAATAAATTTAACATGTTCAAAGTCCTCAGGGTTTTTTTTACTTTCTCTTCTGATAGTTTTAGAAACTTAGCAGCAAAGCCAAATGATGCCGCTTTCATTTTTCACATTTGTTGATTTTTAGTATATTGGCTTTTAAATGGCCTGCCTGTAGGCGCTCTGAATGTTTCCTTCTGAAAAATTATCTTCCAGACACCTCCTGCAGTTCTTGCAAAAAAATAAAAAAATAAAAAAATAAAATTGCTGTAGATTACTGTCTAAATGTCTGCAGTGGCTGATTATGGGACCACAGGCCTACTTCTTTTTCTAACAACAGGTAGTTTGTTGCAAATGGAACATGGTATGGAAAAAGTTATTTATTTGTTTCAAAACTCATGTAATACTTAGAATATTTTACTACGTTAACTTTTCCTCTTAGTATTCCCATACAGAACATGCCATGTCTTTTATTGATGTAATGTAGTGTCTTGTATGCAGGATGATTGTAAAAGGCTGTGAAGTCTATAAAACCACTTTTTAAAATCATGAACAATATAGGCACATCGTAAAAGGGCATTATGGTAAATTTATTGATTAAAAATTAATAAATAAATAAATAAACAGTGAAGAGTAGAAACTAAAGTTTCAGTGTGGAAGAACATGACCCAACACCTGTTCCTACAGCTGAGATTTGTAATGGTACTCCTTCATCCTGCGGTAGAACGCTGTGAGAAGCATACTTTTCAGCTTTGTTATATGCTCCAATGTAATCATGTAGG
This sequence comes from Lagopus leucura, assembly GCF_019238085.1. Classification (NCBI taxonomy): domain Eukaryota; kingdom Metazoa; phylum Chordata; class Aves; order Galliformes; family Phasianidae; genus Lagopus; species Lagopus leucura. The sequence continues at coordinate 5,076,322 of NW_024962335.1, read as the reverse complement.
CTCAGTGCAGTATTTGTTAAAGTATATTTTGAATTCTGAAAGAGTAAGTAACAGCTTTTATTTCTTACATATGTTCAAATGTTTAAGTATCACTGTTGATGATGTAAGAAAATTCAAAAAAAAAAAAAAAAAAAAAAGAAGAAAAGCAAACAAACAAAAAAAGCATAGATATTCCCCCAAAGATTCAGTATTTAGAATGATTTTTTTTTTTTTTTTTTCCCCTCCAAAGTTGTAATTGCTTTTGGAATATTTCACCACAGGTTTGTCCAAATGTATGATATATATATATATATATACATTTTAATAAATCTCTTCTAAATGCAAGTTCAGCTTCTTCACCAACATTTTCCATGAGAATAATGTATTACATTGTAATTTAAAGTTAGTAATTAAGCCTTTGGTGGATCAAAGTGAACACTCAATTCTGGTGTACAGAAATTTCCTTTTCCAGGCCTTTCTATATTGTTGCAGGTGCTATTGCCTGGAATATATCCAAAGATAGCTTTTGTGAGAGTAAACTAGCAATACATTAATTATATGTCAGCTGCTACTTATCAATGGAAGAAACTGCTCTGACTAATGAGGAACAACCCCACTTAAAAGTTACGTGACAGAAAGTGTTGATTTTCAGTTATTAGCTCTTCTTCACTTCATAAGTAATCACCTGGCTGGGTACTGCAATTGCAGCAACAATGCTCTGTGAGAGATAGGATAATCCTCTATTTATATCTGCTGGAGAGAAGAGCCTGTGAAACTAAGGGACTAAGCAGAATAAATCAATACATTCTGTGATCTTTGAGAAGGTAAGAGGAAGTGAGTCACTGGTTTATTTTCTAAGAATCTGGGTTTGTTTATTTATTTATTTATTAAATATTGTCTCTGTAATCTAGCACTAGAAGCCATACAGGCTTTGAAGTTAGGCAGAATAGGGACTCAGGGAATGATCTGGAGAAATAGATCAAGGGAACAAATTGAACAGATGCAGGTATAAATATGTAAGCAAAGTAGCAGTGTTGCTGTGAAAACAAGCCATAGTACACATCAGGACAGCACAAGAGTCACCAGAATAGTGAAGATCTGGAACAAACTCAGACAAAAATAGTTTTATAATTCCTTCTATTCCTACTTCACTCCTCCACACTTTCTATTTGATATTATCCAAAAAGAACTGTTCCACTCTGCTGCTGTACCCTCACCTTAAGCACTGTGTGCAGAATAGGGCACCACAACATAAGGTCATAAAACTATTACAGTGTCTAAAGGAGGGCTATAAAGATGGCGAAGGGTCTAGAGGGCAGTATGTGTGAACAGTGGTTATCATCCCTTGGTTTCTTCAGCCCAGAGAAGAGGATACTGAGGGGAGATCTTGTGGCAGCATATACTTTCTCATGAGGGGAGGAAATGGACAGCACTAAGCTCTGCTCTCTGGTGACAATGATAGAACTTGAGGGAACTGCATGGAGTCATGTCAAGGAAAGTTCAGGTTGAAAGTAAGGAAAGGGCCCTTCAGGCACTGGAACAAGTTCTGCAGTGCACCAAGCTTGCTGGAATTGAAGAAGAGTTTGAATTTTGAGTGGTCCTGTGTGGAGCCAGGAGCTGGACTTGATGACCCTTGTGGGTCCCTTCCATGATTTGATTATGAATGTCAGGTGGTTATGATATCACATGAATGAGGCATCACAGCATTCTACTAGAGTAGTGCCTATCCCAGGAGTTACCTGAAGTATGCAGTGACTTTGATAGTTGGCAACTGCCATGGGGGCTATTGCACTCCAGGAGTACTATTTTCTTTTTATTACCTGTTGAGGAGGACTGTCTAGCTCTATCTTGGAATACAGGTTACTTATCATTATGATTTGCCTGGGCTAACTGGGTGGACTGCAAACTAAACATTTCAGCCTGAAGTTGGTCACAAGATCTTCACAAAGTCAGAGGCACTGAGAAAAGCTGCTGGAGCTCAGTCCCATGACAAGAATCATATAATTTATGCAAACAGTGCTTCTCACCTTATCCTGAGTGCTCTTGTAGGCCACCAGTGTAGACAGCTGTAGAAACTTAGGAAGATAATAGTCTCATGATGCATAGTACCATACTGATGTGACAAAATATCATTCTTCAGAGCTATCAAAGCTTGTTCTAGTGTTGGCAGATCCAGGAGACCAAAACAGTATTCTTTAATCACATTTAGGCTTGTAATTTTAAGGAAGTAGTACAAATAAGGTAGGTGGATCATACACACAATCTTAACTGTATTGGCATCTAGTTTTCTGTCTGTGTTGAATGATAATTATTTGTAGAACCCTTTTAAGTTTGTGTAAGAATATTTTTTGTTCCCAATTTTCACTTTTCACAAGTTCACATCCTTCAAATTTGTAGTTCACTTCAATTTCTATCAGTTTGTGTGCACAAAATATATGTAATTTGTTTTACCTGATACAACAAATTAGCTGCTGGGGAGACAGAGACATTTTAATCATCTACATGAATTTCATTTTATGCCAAGTTTCAAAATCGTTAATACTTTCTCTGTTCTTGAACTACTATTATTGTAGTAGTTATCCAGATCCAAATTTATAGCAGAAGGTAAGAATTAAAGATCCTGTAGAAAATGTCTGCAACCACTCTTCTTTTCTTGCTTTACTGGAGCTTGAAAGTCTAAGGTTAAAAAAGATCATCCTACATATATATTTCATTCTAATTCCATAGAATATTCAAGACAGTGGATTTTTTTAAAATAGATTTTAAAAGCAATCTTTAATGAAGTATTTTAATTAGGAGAATCACTTTTAATTCCTCAAGAAAGTCATATCATTCACCCCCATGTATATCTTGTCCTCCATGTCAAGAAAACTTGCATTTTACTTTGCTTTTCTTGTAGATTACTTAATAATGCCTGTGGATTTATGCTGGAAACTCTTTCGTAATTTTTCTGAGGAATAGGAAAAGCAAAAAATACACAAGTTCCTATTTTGAGTCTGTGGGAGGTTTTGTTGAGACTTTATTTCTGTTTGGATTTTGCAAGTATTTTGGATCTTAGTGTCTTCCTTCTTTAACATAACAAATAAATATGGGTTTTTAATCACACTTCAGTGGGACAAAAGAATTTCAAATTTCAATACTGATCAGTGGTGAACGTAGTGGAAACTCACAAGGAAGAAAGGAAAATCCCTTGCTAGTATTCAAGGCCCGATACGGCCTTATGTGCTGTATGTAGGACCCATGGACTCCTCTTAATCTCTGATTTTGACTTAAAAGGAAGATTTCTTACAAAACACTTTTTTTTTTTTTTTTTTTTTTTTTTTTTTTTAAACCCTTTCTTCCCTTTTAAGCTTTCTTGTCTGTAGAACTCCTGGTTCTTGGCAGAACTAGAATGTCATCTGATGGATGAAAATCAGTAAATATTTATATGGACACTGTTAACATAAGCTTCAGAGGCAACATCCATTTATCATTACCTGTCTCTTGGTAAATTCACTTCCTAGTGTTTGGGCACTAAACAAAATGGCTGTCATCCAGGACAGATTTAGGATGAAGGGAACTGCCTGAATCCCTGATTGTCAAGTGAGATTAAAGAGTGAACAAAACTTGTTATGGAACAGGTAATACGTTTTAAGAGCTAAAGCCAACATTTTCAGAACAGTGAAATATTTTACACTGGTGTCCTTACAGGGATAGGAAGTGAATAGTTTACACGTTAAAGTGCTATCTAATAGTCTAACAAATGAAATTACAAAATACTTGGATTAAATTGATTTTCAGTGGAGGCTGTAACAATCCACACTTCTTGCTTATTATGTCCATCTTGGTTCCAGTTGAAACACGCAAACCAAAGCACAGCAAGACAGTGCCTTACTAAGTGCAACAATAGCATATTGACTGGATTAGCCTGCTGCTTCTGCATCTGTCAAGGAGAGCTGAAAGGGATAGAGAATAATAGCAATAGGCCTGAGGTTGCAGGAAATGAAGTTGAGATAATTCATCATTTTCTCAGAGGAGTAAGACCACGTAACTTAAATGTGTCTATCTCAGGAAAAAGATGTGCAGAACTGTGCAAAACTTGGGAAAAGTTTCTCTTCCTGGATGAAGATACTACATAGTGAACAAAAAGTACTTCTATGCTAGCATTTAGCAGTTACAGAACTATTTTTGTCCCTTGACCTGAATGGTGATTTCTGATTCATTAACATTGTAACTTAGAAAGGAACAAGGTTTGTAAGCATCTGGATACAGCAAATGGCTTTTTCTTTTTGCATGTGACTAGTAGAATCCAGCAAGTGCCACCTTTGCATTCTGCCACCAGAGATGCTGGTCTTGGTTGTCATTAAGCATTCCAGAAGTCACCCACTGGAATGCAAACGATCATGCAAAGGTTAGGGGAAGGAGTTGAATGGTTGCAAAATCTGTGGAATTTCAAATATAGGATGTTAGACAGATGAAATAACTGTGAAAGCATGTTACTTGCTCTGTTCATCAGAATGTAGGGGGCATCAATATTTGCTTACATTTATAACACTGACTTATTATTTTCCTTCCTCTTTACTCTGTGAAATACATTTATATTGCTTATTTTAGACATCAGTCAAAATTTTGTAGAAAAATATTCAGTATTTTGTAAGTAACTGAATACATATATCAAATATTTCATGTCTAAAATGCTCCACAGCTTACTCTGCAAAAGTAACTGTGCTTCTCTAGTTGATGCTTAAATCACAATAAAAGTAAGTTGCATTGATGCTCCCTGATGAATTTTATTTACTTTTGTCATCATTCTTCCTACTACATCACGGTTGAAAAAATGAAGATTAATATCACTCACTAGAAAAGTACGTATCTGCTTTTTGTAATGGTAACAAAGCTTTTAGTGTGTGAACCAGAGAACTGCAGTTGTCTCACCCCAGCAGGGTGACTCACTTGGCTGGAGAAAGGCTCTATTTTGTTCAATGGACTGCCAAAAGGTTGTTCAAGAAAACTCATATATTGACTGCGGAGCTTCCCAGAAGTCAGGGTACCCAGATGGAGGAGCATGTGCAAGATGAGGATACACATAAACGTTCTGATGCCTGCGTGCTGAATGTCTTTTTTTTTTTTTTTTTTTTTTTTTTCCCCCTTCCTCAAAGTAATGGCTTGCCAGTATAAACGCATGTATCTTCTGAAAAGTAAACGTTAGAAATATCGGCGTACTCACATATTGCTCCATCTAATGCCAAAGATGTCATAGGTAGGAAAGTACCTCCTGTGGTAATTCGGAGGTAGGTACCATAGGAACTGATCTCAGCTCCTGTGAGTTGGAATTACCCTGTCTGGTGGAAATTTAACCTAGATCTGTCATTCATTAGTTGCTACTCTAATCTGTAGGCTATAATATTCAGTCTTCTGAAGGACGGTGATGGTTGCATGGTGGACTTAGTGCGTGGACTTCATGCAGTAGCTCTTCTAATTACACTGAAGTACTGACTCCTGGATATCTGAAAACATGTAGGAAGCTTTCCAATTCAAAAGGTTCTTGCCAAAATAATTAACTGCTTTCAGAACTAGGTGGTCCTGGGTGGATGACATTTTTTTCACCCCTTATGAATTTTTTTGAATGCTTAAGACACTTAGCATTCAAATAACTTTTAGACACACCCATTAAAAGTGATAAAGTTAGTGCTATCATTTGCATGGGTGGAGATATCACTGAATACCTTGGAAATGGGAAGTGGGACTATATTTTATACAAATGCTCTTCATTCACTTCCATGTATTTCCATGCTGACATAAATTTCTTAATTGTTTAAAAACAGTTTTCTCCTAGCTTTAATTCTGTCAGTGTTAGACAAAAATAACTAAGTAAATCACTGGACGTGTGAAGTAATTATTTTACTCTTATGATTCTGGACACTCTTTTCATTTTTTCTTTGGATCTTATTACAAATACTTGTTAAGATGTAAGTACAAACATTAAGTTAAGTTCACAACTTACCAACCAATATTTTCTGTAGCAGACGTTCACACACAGTAAAACTGCTTGCAGACACTGTGTGAGGAGGCAATGAGAGAAGTTTCTAGCCTAGAAATAAAAAGTAATTTTGGAAGGCTTGGCTTTGCGTGAATTCTGTTCCACACTGTCAGCTAACTTTGCTGCAGCTGTGTCTTATTTGTAGTTAATTGGATGGTGTGATCAAGAAACTGAGAGAAAAGTTTTCATGGTTAACTTGATCTTAATGAAAAAAAATTATAATGAAGAATCTGTTCATCTGTGTGGTTATTCTCTCTCCTTGTGCTCAATTATTTTTGCTTTTAATTATTTCTATTCATTTTTGATGATTTCTTCTCAGTTATGATTATAATTATTTTCAGTATGAACTAGATATTTGGGAATATCCAGACTTTCCAGTGTTTTGTTAATTTAGTAATATGGCTTTCCTCTTGCTACTTTTCCACTTCAGGAGTTTGCTGACGGTTGAGTAATTGTGTATCTTTGATAGCATATTGTGAAAAGCTACAAGCACTCATTCTTTAGCCTTTGTCAATGCTCAAAAGTGTATGAATTACAGTATCACTGAACAACCAAAATGAAAATGTTGTTGATTTACAGTTAAAAACTTCAACGCTCCAGATTTTTAGTTAGGTCTGCAAAATGCTTTAAATTAAATTATGAATTGTGGTATATAAGCAATAATAAAAATCATATTCAGAATGATCAAAAGTGTGTAATATAAATGTTTCATTTGAATTATCCTTGCTGGTCTGATCATTATTTTTCCCCTTTTCTAAAAGCAACTGAAATATTAAGCCTATTTATGAGATTTCAGAACATGAAAACAATTGGAATAACTCTCATTTTTGTGCCTAAAATAGAGCAAGGCCCTTTAGTATACAGATGCCTCCTGTCTACTATATATCTCCATTTTAATGTTAGAAGATCATGTCTGATTAAATTCTGTGGCCAGCTTTGAAAGTACCATTTTAGCTTGGAAGTAATTTTATATGGAAATGTTATGACTGCTGTGTGAGTAAGTCTCACTTATGCTTAGTTAAGTGTAAAACTGGAATCTCTGTCTATGAAGCTGTTGTTTAAGCTTTCCTTTTATTCTGCCCATGATTTAATTCAGTTTATTCAAGTTTTGCTCAAACGGCAGGTTTGGTCAATAGTAAATAACACAAAAATAGCCTAGCTCTTTGATCTGTACAATCTAGCCCTTTGATCTATACAGCCCTTACACACAGCGTGCCTACAGGCATGTATAATATAAATATTTTCTAAGTACAAATAATGAAAAGATTTTGGATAATAGGTGTGTTGAAACTAGGAGTATTTTTCAGATTTTCTGTTGCTGTTGGATGACGTAGGACAAATAAACAAAAAACCCTCAAGTCATCTCTAAATTTGCAGAGGATTTGTTTTTGAGAGCAATTACAAAAATAACTATGTTTTTAAATCATGTTATTTCCATAAGCCAAAAGGTGTTGTGTTCTTATTGTTTTGCATAATTATAAAATTTGTAGTGATTTTAAATTTCATGATCAAAAAGTATGAAAACTGGCCAGATGCATGAGAGCTCTGATTGTATTTAGAATATGCTGTTTTCATGTTAGTCAGTTGACCAGGCAAAAAAATAAAAAAATAAAAAAAAATTCAATGAATGAGTTTTGTTGCTCTTCTGGTTTTTAGAGTGTCAGGTCAAATTCTGTCTTACGACACTGATGCAAGTCAAATAACAAATTCCATCTTCATTTACTACTTTGTTTTGAGGAAGAAAATAAAGAAATCAGTGATTTCTGGCATGAACTTTATTTCCAAAGACCACATAAGAGAAACTTTCCTGATGCTCAGCGAGTGTAATTGTTAGTGACTATTTAACTTTGAAGATAAATCTATGTTTTACATTGAAATTGTATATAGCCAGTCCATTTTTGGAGCTAGCTGTCATAAACTTTTGTCTTTCTTAAAATAATCTTGTTTCAAAAATTGCAGTGGGAAAGTAGTTTCTTAACTGAGATCACCTTCAGTTTTTTCTCTGATTCTGTGGTTTCTGTGAAGAGAAGATGTTTTCTTGACCACTTAAAGCTAGTCTCGCTAAGACTCAAGCTTTTACACAGTAATTTTGCAAGAAGATCTCCAAGGTCTTTTCAGAGACACCCTATCGCTTCAAGATGCAAACACAGAGCAGAGTTATCAACACAGTGAGCTTGGCCAAATTACTAAAGAGGAGGAATATTAGCAGAACCAGGCCCTGATGTTCCAGGTCTCACTGTCCTTTCATCAGAAAGCCCGGAATAGGCGCAGAGTCTGTGACCGCTTCATAGCATCTCCTGAGAGCTTGGATGGTTTATCTGTGTATAACTGCAAAGCTTTGTATCGTGTATTATATAGTGGTTTTGCAAGAGTATCTAACTTCACATAACTTCTAATATATTCTCGTAGTGATTATTTGTACAAATATAACCAGCATATCTGCTGTTTCGCTACATGGGTAGTAGCAGTCCCAGGGCTTCAGAGCTGAACTGAATCAGAAAGTTGGCCTACCTGAAGGTAAGTGTATGAGAATAGAGACAGCAGCTGACTCTCTGGTAGGGCTGGTGCAGCCATCTCACCAGTACCAGTGTGGGAGAGAAGAAGACAAGAAGACCAACCATATTTTCTGGAAGCAACCCACACTGAAGTTTTGCCTAAATGAGTCAGGAAGGCATAATCTAATAAAACAAATGTCAGGTTTTACTTGAGACATCAGATGTATGTAAGATTTAAGAGATAGGACAGAGATTTCCTTATCATTTAACAGCTCTGCATAAGTTGGTCTTAAAGTTCCCTCATGTTCTCATTGCTCTGAAGTGATCATAATCTTCAAGCTTCCTCAGCCCCTGCAGGTTACTCTAATGATACTTGATCTTTTAAGTTTGTAATTTTCTCTCTGCTTTCCTGGAGAGCTTCAACCACGCTGTTTAATTTGCTTTGGTTTTAAACTGAGGAGTGAGGTTCCATGTGAAGGGCAGGCTGATGATAGTGGGTCTTCTACCTGGCCCAGAGAGAAGATGGGCCTGAGGTGTATCGTGGTTCATGCAGAAGCAAATGCTGGTCCCAGTCTTGCCCTTGCGGAGGCCTGAGAGCCTGCACAGGCAAATTGCCTACTTGCAGTAAACGTACACCATCATCACTTCTTGCTTGACAGTTTCAGTCAGCTGGCACAAGTAGCTTCATAGCCTGAGGCAACTTTTGATTATCCATAACTTAGATGCTTTAACATTCTGGAAATACAGATCTACGGCTTAAACTTGGCACAGGGCTCTGTGGAAAGCTAGGAAGGCAAAAGGAACAGCAGAAGGCAAAGAAGTTCAGGAGATGTAGCCAAGGCGATACCCAGGTGCATCACAGCTAGTTCTAGTTATCTTGTGTTCTGGCTGAATCTCACAAGCCTGTGAGCATTGCATTGCTCTTCCTAATAGGATTTGGGAGGGAAGGTAGTGCCAAAGCCAAGCTGCTGTTCCCGATAGGCCAGGGCATGTCACCTATCGTTGTGCTGCTTGAGATCTTGGTGTTTGGGCAGAGTTCACCTGTGGTTTTGCCTACAGTTGAAGTATGCAAATGTAATGGCTGTGATTATAAATTTTGACCTTTTATTTTGATGTGATCTGTTATCATTTTTTTTCCTTATCATCCATTATCACATTAGAGGCACAGGTTTATCACATACCTTAACTAGATGAAAGACCAGAAGGATTCCCTGCAAGCAATCTGATGGCTTAATATCAGGTTTTCCATTATTACCCTAAAGGCACTTTTCCAGAATTGATCAGTTAAGTGCATTTGCATGGACCCTTGCATTACTATAGTACTATGAGTACGTGCTCATGAAAACTGATAAGTATTGTTGCATCTAGACTTCATCTAGGAAAAGAATGACTACAGTCTTTTTATTTGATGTTTGGAGATTGGTTCATTTTTTTTCTTTGTTTCTTTTTATTGAATACAGACTTGGATTATCACTTGCTTTTGTCTTCAACTACTCCTACTTAATCCTCTTGTCAAAGCCCAGAGTTCCTGCGGGAATCCAGTGACAGATGATGTAAATGATATTGCAAAATTGGTAAGTAATAGTTATTTTAAGTTATTCTTCATATTTTACAATAATCATGGGATAATGCTGCTTACATTTTTAAGGAAAGTTAATAAATCATGGTTAGAATCAGGGGAGTACTTAAAAAAATATATATCCATTAACACCATCAATTTTTCAAAACAAAATCCTTCATTGCAGAGAATGGAGAATAGTTTCAGAGTTCATTGAAAAGATGACTTCTTTGACCAAGTTGAAGCAGAGAGGTGTATGTGTTTTTTGGACTTGATACTTCCATAAGAACTGTCAAAAATCTTGATTTCTTCAAACATCCCTGGGAACAGGTAGTTTCCTATGCAGATGAAAGATTGCTGTCTTTATGTTGCTGATATGTGAGGAGCAGAATGGTGGCAAATTATACTAAAATAAACCAGAAGTCTGGTCTATCTTAGGTTTATGAGAAACTTGTGTCAATCATAAAAAATATTATGATATTAGATATCTTTGTAGCAATCTGGCCATAATGATTGAACAACTCTTGCAACCTTAGTGGTGAATGGACTACACAGAATATTCTGTATTTCTGTCTGTACTTTTCCATACCTAGAATCTAAAGAACTGCCAGCTTCTTGTGAGAAGCAAACTAATTTAAGTACATTTTGAATGTAACTTAAACAACGCATTCACCAGAAAAACTGCATTTTCTTATGTGAAGTCAGTTGTGCTTTGCTCCACTGAAGGCATGGATTAAGCTGACTTAAAGTATTGCATGTTCTAACGCAAAAGTTTTTAAGAAATAATGTGCAATGAACGCTTAAAAAGCATAGCTGCATTTACATATTGTCTTCAGTTAAAAATTATGGTTTTGTTGTGAAGAAACTGTTGCAAGACTGGAGTTTATGCTATCAGACACTACATTTAGAATCCCTTGCATTTGTTTCCAGTGGTGTTCCTAACTTGTTTTCTTTGAGTGTCGTTATATGCCTTGGCACATAGTGCAAATCTCTAGGGATCTTCCACAGCCCTTGTCAAATGTTTAGTGTTTCACAGTAGTTCCTTTAGGCATAAGTCTGAAGTATTGGCATGTTTATTCAAAATAATATTTCATCTCTTGAAAGAGCATTAAACTTTGATTCAAAACTGTTGAAAACACTACAGAACAACAAAACTCCTCTGAGTGCTGATGAAATTGTCTGGGACATGATTGGCAATAGCTTTGTGTCAGTTATGTATCTCCAGAACACATGCTTTAACTTTCTCTTTAGAGCAATTTAAAATTGAAGAGTGTAAAAATACAGACAAAAGAATTTGCATGCAGCTTGCTTTTTGAGATAAAATATATCATAAACATAATACCACAAAAATCAAGTAATTTTTTGTTTTGACTGTGGTTTCCCCATATAATATTCCTCCTGTCTCATCCAGTAGCTGCAATTCTTGCACATATCCGTGCAACGCTCTGATTCCTTATCCAGTCCTCCTCCATGTCCCCTTACCTCTCTTCACATGCATCCTTGTTGCTAGTTGTCCCATGACACCTGAGCATGATGCAGACCTGAGCAATGTACTATGCTGCTGCCACGTTTATATCACGTCACCTTTTACTTGGGCTAGAAGGAATTCACCTAGTTTTGGTGTGTGTGCACTACATGTCCTGGAAGAAAACTCCTGATGGCTGCCCAGCACACACTGCTGTTTTGCTGCTGCTAAGACTGAGCAGAATGTAATAGGGCTGAGCTCCTGGGCCTCTCCATGGTGAAGATGCTGAATTGTCCTTCTCCTGACTTACTTGTATAACAGATCTTCCCCACTGAATGCAAAATTTGGGTAAAACTTAAATAATAGGTTCAAAGGTGTTTTGGGTGGGAGAAGTAGCAGACAGATGCAGAGAATGAAAAGCAGACACCTATTTTTTTTTGTTGTTGTTTTGTTTTGAACTGTGTGTTTGAGAACGTCTTTCTTGAGGAACTTCTGTTTCTGTTTTGTCTGTGTATGTTAATGTTAGCACAGATTTTTCATTTAGAAATCATTTCTATAAAGCTTGAGCTGAAAGAATAATGTCAAAATAATTATAGTATCTTAAATTTATTAGAAGACTTCTTGATTTTAATAAAAATAATTAATTTACAAGTTGATTATTCTCTTTTGGAAATGCTACACCATGACAAGGTGACACTGAGAGAAAATAAAAAGAAAGGAATTTATAAAAGTTAAAAGAATACATAAAATACTTTTAAAACAAAATACATTACATGGCAGCTTCATAATAGAAAGCAGAAACTAACAGAGTGCTGATTAGCCACATTACTTGGCTGAAAACCACACTGTTATTCCTAATGCTATTAAAACTATATTTGGTATAAATTTGCTTTGAAATTTCTGATATAAAATCATTGTTGCATCATGCAAGTTTTATCACTAAAAGCAACAATTTGCACCTGAATTCCTAGGTGGTATTTTTCTCCCACCTCACCACCTTTCAATTCCATTAGTCTCTGGAAAATATCTACAGAAACCACTGTGAGTATGCTGAGGAGAAGTTCCTGAATTACTTTTAGAAAATGCTAGTTGAGTTGCTGACTTGGCTTTCTCAACAGAGATGCTTACATTTGATACAAGTAAGCTTATATTTTCTTCTAGTACCTGGACCAGACTCACAGATAACAGTAACATTTCTGCATTTTTATTTTATTTTATTTTATTTTTATTTATTTTACTATGTAAGCCTATTTGGATTAATGAAAAGAAAATATTGCTTTCAGAATGGATGGATAGCAATATTTTTTGAAACATGATTCTAAGGACTATTTGTTTTACATTTATGCTTTTTTTTTTTTTTTTTTTTTTTTTTTTTTTTTTTT